>NW_021319051.1:218555-328274 GCF_001605985.2 Dendrobium catenatum
TTGTGTGAGAGTCTCAATTTTTAAAGAAAATATCCGATCGTCCAGGACGATCGCAGAATCGTCCAAGACGACCAGGTGCAATAATTGCATCCAAGATGATTGGTCAAAAAGGCGATAAAGTCATCCAGGATGATTAGACATCGTCCGGGACTATACAACACAGGTGATCATCCTCAGGAGTCAAGCCGAATGATCGTTGAAAAAGAAGATCATCCTGACCGATTAGGTGGATAATCCAGGACGATGCACAATAATGGATCGTACCGGCCAAATTTTAAAATCTTTAAAGCGTTGCCACGTGTATCATCTGGGGCGATCATTAATAATTAATCATACCACCCAAATTTAAAGGGTTTAAATGTGTTGTTACGTGTATCATCCAGGACGAATAGGTGGATTGTACGGGCCGATTAAAAATAATTGAGCAAAGATTAAGAATATCATCCAGTATGAAGAGGATCATCAGGGCCGATCACAGTAAGCAAAGTAGGAGACAATTAGATTGTCCTGGATGATAAAGTTTTATCCAGGATGATGATAAATAGAATAAACATATCAGCCATCAGATGAAAGTTTAGGAGTGGATTGAATGCATCATCCAGGATGATAGAAAAATTGTTCAGGACGATGGGACCAAAAAATAAAATTCAAGAGGTGGATGTAGATGATCAGAGAAGGCCCAAAAAATACAAAAGTACCAGTAAAAGATAAAGTTAAAATATGAAAAGACATAAAAGAAGAGATAAAAAGGAACGAAAACAAGAAAAAAATCTTTTTCTTTTAAATAAACAAGGCACAAAACTGATAAAATCTCTAAGTAATTGAATTTAAAGACTTGTAGGACTAATGAGTTAACATCATCGAAATTCAAAAATGGTAGAATATCTGATTATGTTAACCCTAGCTCGGACTTTTCTTAGGGCAATATTGTTTTTTGAAAACAAAAGTCCTAACTCAGAATAAACCAATTGGATAAGAAAAAGAGATCCATTCAAAACTTGGTTCTAGAAAGAAAATATCTTATAGAATAATATACTAAAGTAATTTTTCACAATCAAGAAATTTGAAATCAAGCATTTGAAAATATCAAGTGACACATGAATTCTTCTAAGATTTAAAGGTTTAAAAGATAGGGAAGCTTGCTTTTTGTGGGCTTATTTTATACCACTTGTCAATTGAATGGCACACTTTACGCATCTTTTGATTTTTGATACACTTTGTATATCTTTCAATTTTTTGGTGATTATTGTGCACCTTTTCACTTTTCTTTTCTTTTTGGGGCTATTTTTATGCCCTTGTCATTTTTTGCAAGCTAGACCCCTTTCCAAAACTCTTAAAAACTCTTAGTTGTGAGTATATCTTCTAGATATTAATGAAGAAAAACTCATTCTTGAAAAAAGGGAAGTATAAACTACAAAACAGAATCAATTTCAAATGATAAATGCAACAACAAGATTTTAAAGAATTTAAAAGTAATATAAAGACTTTGAACATTATTTATATAAGATAGATTACTGTAACAAGATATAAAAATTTCAATTATAAAGTCCTATTATTAATTTGAGATAGACTTTTATTTAGAAAAGAAAATTACATCGCTAAAAGAGGTTAGAGGGAGGGAAACAATTAATGGTGTTTCTCCCTTTAGCTAATTTAGAGATGTCAAAATATTGACTACAAATTATTAAAGATAAAAACAAGGCGTAAAATTTCATTGACAACAATGACCAAAAATAAGAAAAACTAATAAATAAAAAGGAAAACATCATATATGAAATAACTACAAAATAACAACAAAAATAAAAAACTAACTCAAAATTAGAACATAAAGAATAGAAAATAACAACAATCAATAGAGTTGTAAACATGTAAATCAGAATTTATTAAGCAGCAAGTTTATGCAATTAAGAGCCACGAGCCTCCGCTGTCCAAGTACCACATGCTATCATGTGGTCTTTTGTGAGAGCACACCTACAAAATTATCAAATGTTAGATTTAGAAACTCAAACATGTTTGGGTCCCTTCTTATAAAAAGAAGAATAAAATGCATGTGTATTATGCAGTTTGGGTCTTCATACCCAATGTGTATTATTGTGAATAGTGAAAGTGTGTGAAATGTGTTCTAGCATGCCACATGAAAAACATCTAACTCTAGGAAAATAATTCACTAATTTATTTGGGTTATAATGCCTCTTCTTAGATTTTGTCTTTAGATTAAGTGTGGATGTATTCCAATTTCTCTCAAGTGCATTCAATTTATCTTTAAATCTCAAGTTAGCAATTTCTAAAATAGCATTATCAACATTTAAATAGTGCTCCTTATGCTCAAATTCTTCAATATAAGTTTTAAAATCAGATTCAAGTGAGCTGTACGATGCTTTCAAAGAATCATGCTCAATAATCAATTCAGAATTCTTTTTATTCAATTCATCAAACTTATCAAATAATGACATGTGATTGCTATCTAGTTAAGTATGTTCTTTACTTAAAACTTCATGCTCTTTTTGCAAATTCAAAAATTCCAATTTAAAACTAGCATATAATTTCTTAAGTTTTTTATATGATGTATGAAATTTCTCACCAATTTCAAGTAATTGATCATAGCTTGGTTCACATACCTCTTATTGATCAGACTGACCAAGATGATCACCCATCAATCACAAGTTTATTATCTCTCCTTCAGCTTTAATCTCATATGAGTCAGATTCAGAATCCACACAGAAAACCTTTTGGTTCTGCTTCTTGTCCTTCATGTATTTTGGTTTCTCCTCACCCTTCTCTTTGCTTGAGTGATCCTTAAGTGTAGGACAATCAGCTTTGACATATCCAGGCTTCTTACATTCATAACAAACAAGATCAGAGGAACTTTTAAATTTTTTGCTATCCTTACCTTTTTTCCACTTCTGATGAAACTTGTTATTCTTCCTCATAAAGGTTTTGAATTGCCTAGTGATGAAGGCAACATCATCGATTTCAGACCCAGAAGAATCAGTGTCTGTGTTGTTGGCCTTCAGTGCCACAATTTTCTATTTCTTTTTCTCACATATATCAAGATTTCTTTGATTCATCCCTTGCTCATAAGCAATGAGTGATCCAAGTAAATTATCAACATAATAAGTATTCAAATATTTAGATTCAATAATTGTAGTGATCTTAGCATCAAAGAAAGAAGACAAGCATCTCTAAATCTTATTAACTATTTCATAATTAGTTAACTCACTTTCTAAAGCATGCAATGAGGTGACAATTTGAGTAAATCTAATATACATGTTAAAAATTGATTCAGTAGGTTTCATGCAAAAAAGTTCATAATGCAACATAATATTCAATCTAGATTGCTTAACCTCATTGGTTCCTTCATAAGTAATACACAATCTGTTTAAAATTTCTTTATCAGTTACACAAGTTGAAATATGCATATAATCTTCAGATTTCAAAGTATAAAAAAATAGTTCAAATATTTTGCATTAAATTGTACTAAATCCCATTCATCAAAAGTCTATTCAGTAAAGGAAGTTCTGTTTTAATGCCATTGATTTGATGTAACGGAGGTGTATAACCATCCTTAACAAGTATTCACATACGATAGTCAATCGATTATAAAAAAGTAGACCTGCGAGTTTTCCAAAAATGAAAAGGAATATTATCAAATAAAGGCAGTCGTGTAATAGAATATCCTTTTGCAGTATTATGATTACTATAGTTAGCCATGGATCGAAACTCAAAAAGTTTTCAAAAACTCAATTTTATGAATCCCGCTCTAATACTACTTGAAAGTTCGATAGGGATATTAAGCCCTAAAGAACTAGTCCCAAGGCTAACCCGGGGGTGAATTGATATTTTAAAAAATCTTTAATCAAACACAAACTAAAACCAAAGTTCATCATATAAAATAAGTGCAGAAATTAAATACGGAAGCAGTAATAAAGAACACAGAAATTTATGGTGATTTGATCAACTAGAACTACGTCCACTCCCCAGAGGCACCCTCTGAGTATTACACTAAACACAGTGTCTCTTCTTTTTCCCCAACATCAAGGTGGAGCAGCATTTACAAACCTCCTTTCCACTGACCTTAGTGAAGCAGAGAACCCAACTCCTTTTGCTTCCTCCAGAGGTAGGCAGAGAACCCAACTCCTTTTGCCTCCTCCTGAAGCAGGCAGAGAACCTCGATCATATGCTGAAGTAGATATCTCTAGAACCCCCAAGGAACTAGAGACGATGACCAGAGAAGATGATGATGGATTCTTATTTGGAGTAACCTTTGTGAAACCCCTCATAAACTCCCCCTCACAAGATCCTCTCTCTCTCTCTCTCTCTCTCTCTCTCTCTCTCTCTCCCTTGCTCTCCCTCTCCTCTTGGCTCTCTCATGTCATAATTGTAGCAAAAGATGATCTCTTGGGTAGGATAAGAGGTCGTATATAAAAGAGCTTCATAATAGCTCTTAATTGCAATAAATTGACTTTATCGTCCAGGATAATATGTATAATAAGTACAAATTTAGCTCAATCAGCCAGGATGATTTGGGACAATCAGAAGTTTTTTTTCATATCATCCAGGACGATAGGATATCATCTTGTACGATTAGTACAAGTCATTGAATATAATCCAGAACATCAACCTAAATGGATGTCTGGATGATGAAAAAATAACATGATCGTCCAGGCCGATCTCGCAATCATCCCAGACGATTAGTTTAATTTAGTGCATATTATACAGAGCATCTTCATGAATAAAAGGTTGCTGATGTTTGATCGTCTAAGAATAACTAAGGTTTTTGAACCAATCGTCATGGTCAATCCTACAATCAATCTTGATGATATGATCGAGCAATCAAACCTTAATTACTTTTCTTAACTACCAGATTAATTTAGGCATAATTACATTGCATCATCCAGGATGATGTTCTGGATGATGTCAAAAAATAAAAGATACTTAAGTAGATTTGGTAGCTATTCTTTATGATTTAAGCATATCATTCCGGTCGATACAAATATCATCCAAGACGATTCACTTAATGATGGCTATCTTAACAAGGATGCCCTAATTAGGGTTTTTATTTTTAACTAATCGTCCAGACCAATTTATGGATCATCCCAAACAATATAAGCAAAAATAAAAACTCTAAAATAGTCAAAAAATTCTCTCTAGTGTGTGTGCAATGTTACTTAGCATCAGGAACCATATCATTTATAATTGATTCAAGAAAAGGAAAAGATTATAAACTAACTCAGACCTAGTCTACCCAATCTTGAGTTGGTTCAAATTACAATTTGATCTTGTGGACCTGAAATATTAATAGGCAAGGAAGTCGTAGAGAAATAGAAGTGTTTTCTATCATTAGAATTTTATTTTCTGAAATCAGATTCGCAACATCAACAATATTCAATATGGAATGTTTCGCATTGGCATTTTATCCACACAATGTAGTGAGTCTACTTATAATGTATATCATAAAATTTCAAATCCAAAAAGTTCTTTAACATATTATTTTATAGGCTTAGAGAGGATGCTGATGACTTGACACCATGAATATGATGAGGATCATAAATACAACCAATTTGAAATAGTTCCTTTAGTAAAAAAGTAGTCCAATATTAAAACGAGCTGCTCGATTTTACTTAAGAAAATTATTTTCATTTTCTAAAGAATAAATTTTATGAGGTGTTAGTGGAATGAGTATAGACTTTATCTCAAGTGATTTTTTGAAGTTTTTTTGTCAAGTGCAAAGAGAATAATAACCAATCTAACCCATAGTTTTTTTTTTTTGATGCAACAAATGGTAGCATTCAATACACATGTAGGAAGTTTGTGATGATGGGTTTGCATTGTTCTCACAATTTAAGAGTTTTGAGGTAACTAGATATTATGAAAATATCTAAGAAGTATCTAATGATGTGATAGTTAACAAGAGCTCAAAAATGTTTATATTCAGGCTGTATAGGCATAGGTACACCTAAATCTAGTAGTGGATTCATATTAAGAAATCATCCCAGCATATTCCCATATAAAATTATCACATGAGTGCAGGGGAATGAGGAGGCAGAGTAGTACATGGTGGATTCAATAAAGGATATGGCTAAAAATATTGATTAATTCTTGATAGCAAGAGAAAAAATCATAAGTTTGTGGAAATCCACTTGGTGGAATTGCAAAATTAAAATATCCACTAAAGCAAAGACCTAAAGGAATCTCTAATTCAAGGCTGAAAGATTACTAGGAAAATTAGAATAAGAATAACAAAAACTAATTTCTTTCTTTATATATTATAAGAATGTATATTTTACTAAGATTAATTTTTCAACACAGAAAACTAACATGAAGACAAATATAACAAAAACTCTTCAACTTCAAGCTAGATTAAGTTCTCAAGCATACCCAAATACTTTAATGAGGAATTCATAACAGGGGAAGCAACTAATCAGTCGGGCATGGATATCATTACTTCAAATATGTAATTATATTAATTTTTAATTGTATTGATTATTTGTTAAATTAGAAATAACTTTATATTAAACTCAATATTTACATTAAATTCATTGTAATAAAATAAGCTATTTTATTTTAGATCATGTTACTAATCATGTGTTTACTATGTATTAAATATGTAAGGAACAATTTATTGTTTATTCAGGTAATGTTAATATAACTTGTATATTTGTTGTGCTTTTACTGCGCTTTCTCTTCACTTCTTTGCATTTTTGCTGTGCTTTCACTCTGTATTCACTGCTTATTTATTGTGTAATCAATGGTATCAAATCTATGTCATCTTATTCAATTTTTAAAACTAAGTTTCATAATTTTCAATTTTTTGAGTTTTTGTTCTTTTTCAACTTTTTTTAATATGCTTTTTCTGCATATTCACTACGCTTTTCTATATTTTTATTGCATATTCATTGAATTTGCTATGCTTTTCATGTGAGTTTACTCCACATTCACTGCTTAATTCAATGGTATCAAATCTATATCAACTTCTATAGTTTTCAAACATATGTTGACGAGTCTGGACTTGCCCCTCTCCCTCCAGTTGGGAGCTAAACCCTGGGAGTGAGAGAGATTGAATGACCCGATACGATAGTAGATGAAACCTTTATCTGTCTAAAAACTCTGCCGGCCCCTGGATGTGAAGCCTTTTTCTTTTGTAAAAAAAAAACTATCGCCTTTTTCTTTTGGCAGTATGAGTTGAGTTGCCTTTGCGGTCGATCCATTTTGAGTTCCCTGGGTGCCAGTAGGAAGACTGGTTTGGGGAGCAGCAAACGTAGGCTTCGACAGTGCGTTTTTGGGCGCTAGTACTTCATTTGGAAGCTTCAAAACTCAAGGCGGTGTCTTGACATATTGATTGACCCATTGCTACTAAGAGTTGAGTGACTGAAAGTGTCCTTAGACGGATCAGACAAAGGTGAAAGGTGGTTGTGACTAGGGGCGCATTTTCCCATGCGATGACAAATATTCTGCAATCAACACTTTTGATATTTCTTGGAATTTCACAGACACCCTAGATTTTTTATACTCATTTCAAAAGATTCTTTCAAGTCCTTATATACATTTTTTATCTGAATAAAATAAAGAACACATATTAATTGATTGGCCATATCAAAAAAATAATTAACACACTATGACATGTTGTTGTAACTTACGACTGTAGGAAGAATTTGCTTGTGTTGTGGATTGGGTAAGGAATCATAAAATTTCTTACCCTGCTTACTAACCTTTCAGGTCTACAAGTTCATTTATATTGCAAATCAGCTTAAGATCAGGTATACTAGGGTTGAGTATGTCTGTAATTTCAATTTTAATATACTTTTTACCTTTCTTGAGTCAAGTCATGTATATGGTGTTCCCCAAGCTAAGTAACCTTGCACATACGCACTCATGGGAGTGAGTTAGTGAGTTATAGAAATTTTTTGATTTTCAGCCTAATCATACAGGATGATTTCTATCATACTAGATGATTAGTTAAAAATTGAAAACTTTAATTAAGGCATCCTTTTTAATTAAGAGTGATTAAAATAATCATACTGTACGATCCATTTTGTACAGGACGATCAATTCATATTGTGAAAAATAACCTCCAATCATAATTTAGGGAATTTTTAATTTTTAAATTTTATACTAATTTTATAGGATGATATACATCATACTGGATAATTTATGACAATCATGCCTAAATTAATTAGGTGATTAGGGTACTAATTATGGTTAGATTGCAACATTAGATTATACAGGATGATTTTCGATGATCGTATTGGATGATCTTTGATATTTCATGGGTTGATCCCCCATCATTTAAGATAAAAACTATAATTTTCTTCTAATTGTGTAGGTGATCATACTGGACATCCCGAGGGGCTTGTGGGACGATATGTAAATCATTTCCCATTATCCCATCTCCTACTCGAAAATCAATACAATATCTTGAATTAATCATCCCAGATGATCATAAAATTGTACCGGGTGATCTTTATAAATACTTGAACTTATTGTATAGGGGAATGCTGATCATAATGTTTGAAAGGGCTATTCTGTATAAATTGTACAAGATAATCAAAGATCATATTCAATGATCTTTGATGGCAAATTGAAAATTAAGGCTTCTTTTGGAGGCTCTCTATTTTATCTCTCAAATTATCTTTTGAGAGATATTTTATTGCTGCGTTGACATGAGAGAGAGCTTAGAGCATAAAGAGAGGAGAGCTTCAAGAGAAAGAGAGTGATCCTTGTACGGGGGAGTGGTGAGGGATTCACAAACAAGTAAGGTTTCCACCATCTTCTTTAAGCTTCTTCCTTAGTTCCATGGTGGCTCTCTAGGGAGACTTTCATCAGCATAATGTCCAAGGTTTTCTGCCTACTCCAAGAGGGAGTAAATGGATTACAAGGTTCTCTGCCTAGTCTAGGAGGGAGTAAAAGGATTTTTAGGTTCTTTGCCTACTTCAGGAGAGAGTAAAAGGATTCAAGGTACTCTACCTCATTGGGTCATTGGAAATATTTTGTAAGGGCTTCTCTACCTTTCCATGTAGATAAAACGATAGACATTACTTTTAGTGGAAAACCTGGAAAGGAGATTTTTGATGAGTGGACGTAGGTCAAGTTAACCAAACCACTATAATTCTAGTCTATTCTTTCTATTTACTTTTATGTATTTAATTTTCACTTTTTTTGCAATTTGTTATGTGTTTGAAATCTCTGATTTTAGTAATTGTGAAAGTGATTTTGCTTCTATATTATGGGACAAAATTGCTTATTTTAAAATATTCAAAAAGATTTTAAAAAAAAATTAAGAAAATTTTTAAAATAATCAACTCACTACCTCTTGGCCTTGAGTTAGTTCATAAAGGTTTACCAACCCTCATAAAATTTGAAGTTGTATTAGAGCGGGATTCATAAATTGAGTTTTAGAAAACTTTTGGAAAAAGGTCTATAGCTAACCTACATAATCATAATACTGCGGAAGGATATTTAATCACTCAACCACCTTTTTTATTTAATATTCATTTAAATTTTTAAAAAATTTGTTTGTCCACCTTTTTACAATCAATTGATCATTGCATGTGGATATTCATAGAGGAAGGATATTCTGCACCTTCATGTTTAATAAATGGTGTTGAAAGTGAAATACTTTTTCCTGAATAGACTACAAATGATAATGATTTAGCCCAACTGAATGCCAAACGTTTGAATTATTATTTTTTATGCTTTAAAATCTGAAAAATTATATATGTGTTTCCACTTCCACTACTGGTAAGGAGATTTGGTATAAACTCTACATAACATATGAAGGAGCAAATGAAGTGAAATAATCTAGGTTAAACATTCTTCTTCATGCTTGTGAACTTTTTTGCATGAAACTTAGAGAATCTATTTCTGAAATTTATACTAGGTTTACTCAGATTTTTTTGGTTGAAACCCACAAAGGGGCCTATGCGTTAATAATAAGAAATGATTACAATGTCCTTAAGGGATAGCATCAGCTCACTAATGCTTAAACAAGCTACAAAAAAAATAAAGAAAAACCTAGGAGCCGACAGTTTCCACTAAGCAAAAATATAAAGTAACCTAGTAACATGCTAACGATGCTACATATAAGCATCGAAAAAAGAAAGATATAAGAAAATAATTGAAGAATAATCATTCTGCAAAAGGTTTTGATGTCAACCACAAGAAACTCCACCTGCAAATCAAAAAGGCTGCAAAGCAAAAAGCTGTGAAACAAAAATTTTTAGATAAACTAGGAACAATTGTGTAAATTTAAGACAAAACTAAGGTAAGAATAATATAGCCCACAGAATAAGAAATTATCCAAGCCAAGCCACCATAGAAAGCATAAACGAGTATAAAGACTGATAGAGCTCAAGATACAATTCGTACAAAATGCCTCATTAAGGTATTCCTCAAGCCTCTCGATCTTACCCTCAGAAGCAAACACCATCCACCACTCAAAGGGACTGAACAACAAAGCTTAAAGCCTCCAGCAAACTAGCAAAAATCCTCCATAATATCACAAATACACAGCTTGAATGCATTCAACCACAACAGGTGATACAGGAACCAAGCCAAAGTCCTAGGAGCAAATAGGACCAACCAAATTCGATAAGCAACCAGTAAACCAAGAATAAAGCCAAAATAACCCCAAAACCCAACCAAACTCCCACATAAACCCCCAATTAGCCAAAATATTAACCAGAAGATAGGAGAGCAATAGTGGGAAATACCATCAGCAACATAACCTGTGCAATCACAGCTCAAGTCTATATCCAAAAAAGACAACAACTAAATTGAGTAACATGGAGAGATGCCAGCATAAAAATAGAAACATCACAAAGAAATCCAAAAGTCTCCAAAGGAGACACATCCCAGCCCTAGAACAATCAAATAGCACAAAGAAGCACCACTAGGCCCAGCGACCAAGAGAACAAACCAACCAAACCAGCGCACCACATAACTCAAGAAAGAATAAAGTAGCAAACCAATCAACCCGAACAAAACCCACACAGCACCCCCACAAAAATACAGGTGCCAAAATGAAAGTCCCCAACAATAAAAGCTGAAGCACCACCAACCACCAACAGAAAAAATAGGGCATGTAACAAGAAAAGAAATCCAACAACAGGAGACCACAACAAGCCCCAAAGCCCGCCGGGGTAACCAGAGGAACCACACCCTGAAACACCATTTAAATTTTATCATAAGGAAGACCAAGTTCCTCTAGTCTAAAAAAACTTTTAAGTGCCACATGAATGTAGGACCCAATAAAATCATAAAAATTCTCAAGATTACAATCCCAATTAGCAAGCCAAGAGGCACAAACATTACCCTCCTTGCAAATATGGAGAAAAGAGTAGTTCATTAAAACCAACATATTTTTAATTTCCTTAACTTGATAAAAAAGATTAATAGTGCAACACATATCATCCACAAAATTTAAAATTTTTAAATTATAATCATATTTCATCTCAATAAGAATGTTAGTTAAATTAAGAGAGATGCAAACCTTAAGATCATAAAGAATAGCCATAGTGATAGCAACAACATTATTACCACTCGGAATAGGAATAGAAAAAGCCACAATAAGACTACCATTAATGTCCCTGATAGCTCCACCACAGCCCACCAAAGAGCCATAACTAGCACCCACAACATTTGATTTATAAAAATTATTGGGAGGATTGAGCCAATAAATAATATTATCCTTTAAAGCAATAGATAAACCCTCCAAATTAAGGCCTAACCCAGTACCAACAAAAAAGTAGTTTTTAAAGTTCTTCTTTTTTAGAAGAAATGCTAATAGCAAATTTTATTAAAAGGAACTACAAACAATCTAATTCCTCCTTCAACAAGTTAGAGAAAGAAGGAGGAATTTTATTAGAGCTAATGTCATCCCAAAAAAAATCTAAAATCAAAGCTGAGTTAGCACATAAATCCGCTAACTTGTTTGAACTTCTATTAGAATGAAGAAAAACAATTTGCTTGAAATGATAAAGAAAGTCTATACCTCTTGGATCCACGTTGACATTGTTGATATCAACCTTATTCATAGCCTCTTGGAAGAATTTGATAACATTAATGTTATCACCTTCAATTATTACACCTGCACCAAACATCCAATCTTGAACAAATCTTTTTAATGAAAGAATAGCTAGCAGCTCAAGTTGAAAACTATCCCAATGAAGGCAATTAGTACCAAAGGCACATAAGAATCTATCTTTGCAATCTCTAAAAACTTCTCCAATTCCAGCATTGTTTGTATGAAGCAATGTAGCATCTATATTAATTTTTATCCATCTAGGAGGTGGAGGATGCCGAGATGGTAAAGACAGCCCACATATTTGATTGGCATCCCAGTTCTCCCAAATGAGGTTTTTATTAAAAGATGTAATAGAATTACAAATTGAATTTGCAGCAATAAAAGAAGAGCTATCTTCCAATCCTTAATGAACTAATTTATTTCTGCTCTTCCAACATAAGAAAATCATAATGTAGTACATATTACCTTGAAAAGCGTTAGAGTTTGCAAGAAGCTTCAATCCATGATAAAAATACTCCAGAGAATAGAAAGATGGAGTATTAAAACCCCATTTATTCAGAAATTTGAAAACTTGATGCAATTTATAGCAATAAACTAAGATGTGCTCTGAATTTTGTACTGAAGAACAACCTCTCAGGCAACTGTCAAAATCATTTAGCCATCTATACTTCAAAAAGTGATTATTAGGAATCACATTTCTCTTCAATCACCACTAAACAGAGCAATTCCTAGCCTTAATCTAGCTTTCTTCATCTAGCTCCAGTCATCATCTATCTCTTCATCAATTTCAGAAACAACCACAGCTAAAGAAGAAATTGTTTTGCCCGAATATTTAAACTTCAGCTCCAATTTGTCACTTGATAAATTTGAATTAATTGGCACCGATAAAATGACATTAACAAGCTCTTGCCCAAAGTAATCTTTAAGCTTCCTTTCATTTCAGTTTCCATCACTAATGAACCCTGCAACTGCTTCAGTATCTTCATTCATATTCCTTACAAAGGTAGGAAATTTGTTGATGCATTTGTCTAAAATCGAAGTATCATTGATAGTATTGATTTCCATACCATTTGATACTCTCCATCTTACAATTGGATGTAGAGATTTTGCTCCATTTAAAATAATTCTCCATGTAGATGAAGAATTTATGTGGTGATCCGAGCTCCAAATATCTTGACCATACTTAGCTGTTAAAGTTTTATTCAGTGAAGAGTTTGGCTTATTGATGAAATTCCAAGTGAATTTTGCTCGTAAAGGACCAATTTTCCTCACAATAGATTGAACACCCCAACCTCCAGCTGTTTTTTATTTACAAAGGACATCCCAAGCAACATAATGAAGTCTCTTAGTGGCATCATTTTTATTCCATAAAAAATTTATGTACATCTTCTCAAAGTCATTTAAGACACCCATTGGAACTAATGAGTGAGTTACCAAGAATATTGGAAGAGAAAGATGAGCCGAATTAATAAGGATCACCTTCCCAACAATTGACATAAGCTTATTTCCCCAAGAGCTTAATATGTTAGTTGCTTTGACCAATATATGTTGAAAATCAGGAGAAAAAAAAAAAAAACCAATCTTCTAACAACAATTTTATGCCCAAATACTCCTTTTTTTCCACAACTTTGACTCCAAAAATCTTTGCAAGTGTTCTTCTTTTCCCCCTTTTAACTAACTTTCCAAAAATAATTGAAGATTAAATTACATTGACCTTCTGGCCGGTCCATCTATAATAGTCTTCAATTAATTTTTTAATTTTCTTCATGTTCTTTCTATTTGCTTCAGAAAAATATACTATATCATTAGCATACATTAAATGAGAAATTAAAGGAGCATTGGGTGCAACCTTTATTCCAATATTTTTTCCCATTTGAGCAAAGGCATCTGTTAGTAATTGAGAGCACATAATAAATAGATAGGGAGACAAAGGACAACCTTGTCTAAATCCACTCCTTGCTTCAATCCAATCTGATTGCCTACCATTAAACATGATAGCAAACTTCCGCTCTCTCACACATTCCAATATCAATTTAGAAAAAAGTTTAGAAACCTAAAACCTTTAAGAACTCACGCTAGAGTGGACCAACTCATGCTATCATAAGCTTGTTCCATATCAATTTTAACCACCATCATCCCTTTCTTAGATTTGGAATGTCTGAATTTATTAAACATTTCTTGAGCAAGCAAAATCTGATCTAACATGGGTGTACTTCTTACATAAGCATATTGATTTTCAAAAATGATTTTAGGGAATAAAATAGACATCCTATTTAACAACATATTAGCCACAATTTTGTAAATGGATTTACAAAGGCTGATAGGACGATAATTGGGAGTCAAAGGGTTATTCACCTTAGGAATCAAAATCACATTAGCTCTTTCCATTCTGAACAAAGAGCACCAGTGGTGAAAAGGAATTTATAGCCATCCACACATCATATTTTATAAAATTCCAATAAGATTTGAGAAAAGAATGAGAGATTCCATCATTACCTGGAGACTTGTTTAACTCCAACTTCTTGATAACATCCTCTAGCTCTTCAAAAGAAAATTCCTTTTCAAGCATCTTCTTGTCAACTTCATCTAAGACAATTGATGGTATAGGCCACCCCCTCAAATGGCATTTATGATCTCTCCAATTGAGATTGAAGTAGCTGCAAAGAAATTCCACAATTTGCGAATGATATTCTAGAATTTCACCATCTTCATTTTTAATTTGCTTGATCCAATTTGCATTCTTTCTAGCTGAGGCATAAGCATGAAAGAATTTGGAATTTGAATCACCATCCTTCATCCAATGAATCTTTGCCCTTTGCTTCCACCAAGTGCAAAGCTGACCAATTGTGGAATTGAGTTCAAAGACTTTAGCTTTTAAAATATGTAACTTCTGATCCGAGAGCACTTCATCACTAGATTCTTCAATTTGTAACTCAAGAATTTCATTTTTAAGAGTTTTCTTCATTTCTTCTAATCTCTTGTGTTTAGCTCTACTCCAAAAAAATAAGGCCTTCAAAGATCTCTTGAATTTATCGTTCAAAACCTCCACATTGCTACTTTTCATTGGTTTCCTCCAAGAGCTGGAAACAATAGCATAGGATGCAGGGAAAGTAGTCCACACTTCTTCAAACATAATTGATCAGTTTCTGCCAAAACCAGAGGAGAAAATCTTCAGCATTATGGGACAATGATTGGAAGCTAGTCTAGCCAAGTGTTTTATAGCCGCCAACTTGATATTCTTCAAAGCTGCCAAATTAATAATGCAACGATCCAATCTCTCAAAAATAAAGGCTTTGCCTTTCTTGTTGTTGCACCAAGTGAATTTGGGGCCAACTATTCCCACTTCATTGAAGTCACAATTACTTATAAAGGAGTACATGTCATGAGTACCAGTAGAATATATAATCTTCTTACCTCCCTTCTTATCATATTGTGACAGTAAATAGTTAAAGCCTCCTCCTATAATGGCTGGATTTTTTATGTTTGCTATCATCTCCAAGCTACTCCGCAAATATATTCTCATGAAATAGTTTTTATTTCCATATACTGTAGCTATACACCTTGTTCCGTTTTTAGCTATACTAAGCTCACCAATCACAACTTGAGAGTTAGCCTCTTTGACAATAAAGGAAGCAATATCATTTCTCCAACAAGTCATAATACCTCCTGAAAGACCTTCAGCTGAATATAGAAAGTAATCCCATTTATCTCCTAAGAACAATTTGAATTCACGAGTATGAATGGATGAAATTTTTGTTTCAACCAAACCAACAAATAGAGCATCATGATCCATCACTATCTCCTTTAAATATCAAGAGGTTTCAACTTTCCTTACCCCTCTACAGTTCCAAAAAATTACAGATGTTGTTTTTGAATGTTAACGGGATTGCAACCATTAGCACTTCTCTTTAGAACTTCTGTTCTTCTGCTTCTAAGTTGAAGAATGTTCTTACCAAGTGAATGCAGTTCTTTCTGAAGCTTGAACTTAATAGTACCAGCAACAATTGTATCTTTTATGGTGGAAGCTGTAGGATCTTCTTGTGTGTCTTCAGTAATCTCACCTTCTTATTTTTCAACTATGGCTTTATCAACAACCTCTTCAATAGGCATATTATTCACTTCTCAACTTACTGAATCTAAAACACTGAATTGATTATTATGAACAATAATTGGCTCAGTTGAGAGGTTGAACTATTTATCATAATTCTTCTCCACTGAAAGGAAATCTGTATCTATATTATGCACCACAGGATCTGCATTAACATGCTCCAAATCAATCATCTCTGACAAACAAGGTTTTCCATCTTCTATAGTTGTTACCATGTCTTCATTTTTTTTCTGCAATAACAATATCAGGAATAGATTCCACAATTGACTTGATTCCATTTTTGCTGGATTGCTGATTTTTAACAACATAAACAGAGGTATATTTAGGACAAAGTCCTTGACCACCTCTGTCAAGAGCTTGAAGTTTCTTATTTTTCCCATATTTGACATGAATCCATGGTCCATAAGACACTCTTTTTCATCAATCAGCCTCTCAGAATTAACCTTGTTTCCAATGCTTTGATTTTGACAATTTGAGTTTGAATTAACTGAATTAACCAATTTCCTTCCCAGTTCATAATCTTCAATCAGATGTCCAATCTTCCCGCACTTGAAGCAAAAACTAGAAACTTTTTCATATTCTAATTTTGGAAGGAGCGTCCTTCCACTCCCTCTACCCAAACTCCTAACGGAAGTTGTTTGTTTAGAGCCACACGTACACAAACTCTAGCAAATTCCTTCTTGCTTAATTGGAACATATTTCCATCCAAAAACAAGGGATTACCAACCATAGAAGCAATACGAGTTATGTTAATGTCATCCAAATAGTAAAGAGGTAAGTGGGGCATCCTTACTCTTATTGGAGAAGATAAACCCTTCAGTGAAGTAGGTGAGAAATCAGCAGTCCACTTGCCTAGCCCAACAATATGGCCACAAACAAACCAAGGACTGCCTGATAAAACTCCTTCCATAGCTTCCCTAGAAGAAAAAGAACATAGAACCCAGCCAAGACCAAGGCTGGTTAAGTGAAACTTTCCAAACTGTGACTATTGCCGGTGCAACGCATCAGTAATAACATAAGTCGTAATGTTGCTTCCAAACACTTTTACCACAATAGAGTTATGAAGTTTCTCAGAATTTGATTTAACAGATTGTTCAAACAACTTAACAGCTAGCCCATCTGCAGAAAGGATGGATTCATCATTTATAAAATTTATTTTGATATTAGGATGTTTCTCCCATGGATTTGCCTCTTTTCTTTAAATGCATTCATCATCTCTTCTTGAGCATTTCTACATTCAACATGACTACCAATATCCACATTTACAAAGATAGAGTTTTCTCTGATGATTCCATTTCTGAAATCTTTGACAAATATATTAATTTTTGAAGACGTAGAAGCTTCAAAATCATTAGATTTATTTATCACATTAATCTTCTCAATCTACTTTAGAGTCTTGAATTGAACATCTTCATGAATTTCCTTCCCTTTACTAGCTACCGGAGTTGATTCCTTCACAAAATTATCAACTGGTTCTTTGATCACTAGTGGACCAGGCAACCTGGAATTTAGAATTTGAATTTGCGAAGAAGATCTCATATGATTAATGCTATTATTAGGTGGAGTTGACGTGGATGACTTCCGGCAGTTAGTAGTGGACGCCGATGAAGCCAACGCCATGAACGAGTTGGCCGCCCCAAAACATGGGACTTGATAGATTTGAAAAAAATAGAACTTTCTCTCACTAGAAAATACCACAGATTCTCTCACTAAAAAAAATAATCAAGAGTCTGATTGTCTATTTTTTAAAAGTTCTTCAAAGAGAGCATATTAATAACAAAAAGAGATAAAACCTTATCTTTAACCTTTTGAATAGCCTTATGATGGTTCATCCAAACATCATTAAAAAGAGAATTATTCCTCTCCAACCATAAGAACCTAAGTAGGAGAGAAGGAATAACATTACGGATATGCCCTTTATAATTGATGAACCAAGCCTTAAGCATAGATTTAAGAGACAAATGAACATTAAAGCAATTTAACTGAAAAAAATCATCAAAATAAACCCAAGTTTTAATAGCAACTGGGACAGAAATAAAAACATTATGCATATTCTCAATGTGGTAACAACATTGACACATGGAAGGCAACATAAAACCTTTTTTTGATGATATTATCATCCGTGGGAATAAATATATGTAGAATTCTCCAAATAAAAATAGACACAGTAGTAGGGATGCTCCTTTGCCAAATCAAAGAAAAATATTATCACTATTTCTACTTGCTCTAAAAGTATGCCAAGCCTTTCTTAAGTGAAAACCACCATCATTAGATAAATAACATAAGATAATGTCCTTAGAATCATTATTAATAGGAAAGTTAAGAATTTGATGAATAATAAAATTAGGAACCACACTAGTAAGTTTCTCATAATCCAAGCAGTTATTCATAAATAAATAATTAACCTTAGTCAAAGAAATAGAAGCCGAATTCAAGATAGATTCAATAGATAGTTTGCCTAACCAACAATCTTGCCAAAAGAAAGCATTACCTTCACCAAGTCCCCAAGAAATGTATGGCTCAAACTCCCAGTTAACTTTGCAAAGTCAATTCCACACTCTAGAATCACCCTGCTTAAAGTAACAAGTAGTTGGGTGTTTGTCAACATTCTATTCGGAAGACATAAAATTAGCCCAAAGGCTCGCTTTAGCACAAAAATTATACCAAAGCTTAAAAGAGAATACCATAGCCAAATCATTCATATTTTTATAACCTAAACCCCCTTTAGACAGGACACCACAACATTTATCCCATGCAGCCCAAGAAATTTTGAGATTAGTAGAAGTACCTTTCCCAAAAAAAAAAAAGTTTATGCACTCTATTACAAACAGCTTGAGTGGGAAGAATAGTTTGAAAACTATAAACCAAAAAAGAACACAAAACACTTTTGAAAAGAGTAGTTTTACCACTAAAGCTAAGAAAATTAGAATCCAAAGTTTAAAATTTTATTTTGAATAGAGGTAATAAGATCATCAAAGAGAAAAGTTTTCCTTCTACCTTTAAAAGAGGGTAACCAAGGTATTTAATGGATAATTGACCATGGATAAAGCCAGTTAAATCTTTAATTGATAAAATATTATTATTAGGAATCCTCTTAGAAGTAATAAAACATCTTTTGTTTTTGCTAAAAGATAAGCCGCTGACCATCTCAAATTGATAAAAAAATCCATAAGTTTTTTAATTCTATTGGTAGAAGCATTGGTAAAAATAATAAAGTTATCTGCAAAACATAAATGAGAAATGGGAAAACCATCCAAAGTTCTAAAGTAAAGACTAGGATTATTCTCAAAAAGATTGGTAAGGCCTATAGATAAAAATTCAACAGCAATACTAAAAAAGAGCAGGAGATATAGGATCCCCTTGCCTTAAGCCATGAGAAGATTTAAACGAACCATTAGTAGAACCATTCACAATAATATAGAAAAAAATATCTTCAATACAGTTCTTGATAAGCTTGATAAAAATTGAATTAAAGCCAAGACACTCCAAAATATGATAAATAAAGTACTAGTCAATATTCTCACAAGCCTTGGCAATATTAAGCTTCAAAATCAAATTCCCCCCTCTTACTCTAACATCCAAGTCATGGAAAAATTCTTGAGCCAATAAAATATTATCCGTAATAACCCTATCTTTCACAAAACCCATATGAGAAGTAGAGATAATTCAAGCTAAAATAGAAGTAAGATAATTCATAAAATTCTTAGAGATTAACTTATTAAAAAAGGTACAAAGATTAATAGGTCTAAAATCATTCCAAGTGTTGACAGAGTTATTTTTGGGAATAAGAACAATGGAAGTAGAAGTAAAAAACTTAGGGATAGAGTTACAAGCAAAAAAATCCAGAGTAACAGCAAAAATATTATTATTAATGATGTGCCATGATTTTTGAAAAAATTGAGTAAACCCATCAGGCCCAGCCACCGAATCACTATTCATACCAAACAGAGTCTCTTTAACCTCTTTAAAAGAATGAGGTTTAGAAAGAGACTCATTATCCTCTTGGGTAATAAGGTTAGGAATAAAGGAGTGATCAGTAATCTGAACCGGGTTAAAATTCTTATTAATATGATTTTGAAAGTGTTGGACAACTAAATTAGCTATATCCGCATTATTCTCAGTAAAAGAACCAACCTCATGTTAGATCTTATTAATTCCATTTTTAGCTCATTTCCTCTTAACCAATGCATGAAAATACTTAGTATTATTATCACCGTCAACCAAGTGCTTAGCAACAACCTTTTATTTCCAAAAAGCCTCTTCGTTAGCTTTGAATTTATAAAGATCCTCTTTAGCTTTTTTTTTAAAGAGAGAAATTAGCATCAGAAGGATCAACTTGATAAGTAAATTCAATATTCTTAACAAGTTGCTCAGCCTCCAATATATTAGAAAAGTGGTTTCTAAAAACATTATGGTTCCACCAATTTAAAACCTGCTTAAGCCAAAGTCTCCTCATGCCAAAACTAGAGTTATCCGGATGAAGACGAGCTTGCCAATTATTCTCAACAACCTCAAAAAAGGAGTCATGAAGTAACCACATGTTTTGGAATCTCAATTGAGAAGAAGCATTAAATTGTCTAAAATTAAGGCTAATAAGCAAAGGAGATTGGTCAGACATAGTTCTACTAAGATGTTGCACCTTAATATAATTAAAAGTATTAAGCCAAGAGTCATTAAAAAGCACACGATCCAAATGTTCCCATAAATGAACAAGTGAATTGATTACTAGAAAAACCAATATCAATGAGATTACAATAAAAAATAATATAACTGAAATCCTCCATATATCGATAAGAAGGAGAGGAATCTCCATTCAAAAGGGTTAGTAATAACATTAAAATCACCACCAACAAGCCAAGGAGAATTTAAAATATTATGAAAAATAATGATTTGGTCCCAAATTAATTTCCTAATGTAACGGGAAGAACCAACATACACAAAGGAAGCACAAAAATGTAAATTAAAAACCTCAATTTGACAATGCATCACTTGAGTAAAATCACCATTATCATCAACTTTAACTGGATCTTTCCAAAAGACCCAAATCTTGTTAGCCACATTTGAAATAACATAATTAAAACTCAAAAATTGAGAGGTGCTAAATAACCTAGAAGAAGAAATAAGTTGCTCAAGCAAACCAATAATAGAAACATTATGAATATGACATAAATTCTTCACATGAATCCTAGAAGAAGGACAACCAATCCCCCGCACATTCTAATAATAGAGTTAAACATAAATAAGCAAAATTAATGTGAAGCGTGTGAGCGAGTAGTTCTAGGAGATTGCAGTATAATATGCTATTTTTTCCTACATCTTTTATTATGAACCTTAAGAAAACTAGTATCATTATCATCCTTAGGAAAATATTTAGCAACAATATCCATATCCTCATTATCAGTAAAAGCATCACTATTATAATAAGAAGTTGAATGAGTCTTACTATGTTGGCCCACATTAGTAATCTATTGAGGACATTGATCCACTATAAACATACCATCATCTTCCAATTTACCTTTACTCCTCACAACTAGGTCTTTAAAGCCTTCTTTAGGAGAATGGCAAACCTCCACAGAAGCAATTTTACCTTCCTCCAACGAGTTATCATTCCTCTCATAATCTAGATGAGGTAATTGAATGTCTGCATTAACTTCACTCTCCTTTTCCTGTTCATTAGGGAGAATGTTAGGAAGAGAATTACCATTCAAATCCACCAAAATTTTGTTAATCATACAAAGACTGATGGACACAACATTAGCATAATTTTGAATATCAATGTTAGGTAGAGTTTGATCCACATTATTGTCACAATCAATATGAGAAATACAATAAGTTTTAGTACCAACTCCTTGCTCATCATTCAAAAGAACAGCCTTGGAAACAGTAAGTTCAAGACCATCAATATCTAAAACCAACGGCTCCTTAATTATTTGGGATGGATTGGAGGAATTACCCTCTACAAGCACCAGATTAGGATTAGTAACTTTGTAAGGAATCAAAACCTCCCCATTCGTTTGTTTCAAAGAATCCTTCTCTTTGCAAAGATGGGGGTGCTTCCGAAAATAATCGGTAATACCATGACCATGCATCTTGCAAAAAGAACAAAATATAGGTAAATTTTCAAACTCAACTTTTTGGAAATAACCCTTCACCTCAGACCCAATCCATATCTCATTTGGGTGTTTCTTAAAAAAATAAAATTCTACCAAAAGTCGAGCCACAGAAGGCCTCAACACCAAAGTTGTGGCTTGGTCAATTTGCAACGACCGTCTAAAGATAGAAGCCAAACCAAAAAGGATTTGATGATTAAAAAAATGTAGTCTCAAATTAGGAAAGGAAATCCAAACCATAGCAATTAAATATTCGTCCCTAATATTTGACATGCTTGAATATAATAACATCTCCTAGAAAATATGTGGCTATAATCAATATCATTAGATAGTTGGATAGCAACATGTCATTGATCAAATAAGCTAATATGAAACAATCAATATAGCTTTAGGTTAAGAAAAAATTTATGCATAACATCTAGATTCGGCCTCCTCAAAATAAATTTACCCACCAACATTAAAGTGTAAGGAGCTGCCAACGATCAACAACCGAATCCTCAAATAAAAGAGTCGGACAACCGTTGAAAGAGGAATACATGAAATTCAATTTACGAGAAGTAGACACAAAACCAGCTAGCACATCTTTGAAAGATCGTGTTTTCCCCTCAAAAAGTGAAGAAGATGACATGTTTGATGACGACAATCTTCATCCCCCAACACCAAAAAATTAACATGAAACCTCAAAACAAGTGAAAGAATGAAAACAAAATAAGCAAAGTAATGGAAATCATTCGAGAAAAGCAGAAAAAATAAGGCAGGAGGGAAAAAATTGAGCTCGCGAGAAGGAATCCTAAATTTCCTAGGAATCGCCTCGAATGCCAGAGCGTAGAATACATTGCATGAAGCTTTGGAGTACGGATTAGGTTTACTCAGATTGTTACTTCCCTACATGCCTTAGGAATAGGGCTTACAAATTATAAAAAAGTTAACAAAATTCTTTATTTTTTACCTTTTTCCAATGATGCAAAAATCACTTCCATTATTGAATCTAAAGATATGAATGTTTATTCCTTTGATAAATTACTTGGGTCACTCATTTCCTACGAGCAAGAAGTGAGTCAAAGGAAGCTTGATGCACGTTAAAAGAGAAAAGATAAAATTTTAGACTTAAAGGCATTCATAGTGACTCTTCTAGACAAGATGATGATGACATTGCACTGATGACTAGGCAATTCAAGAAATTTTAAAAGAAAAAATAAAAATGTCTTTAGAAATGGAATAAATGTAAGAATAGTGAAAATTCTAAAATTTCTTCTGATGTTATATACTTTTAATGCTGGAAGCTAGGGCACCTGAAGTTTTTTTGTCAAACTCTTAAAGTTCACCCAAGAAAGGAGAAGGGTGAATAAAACCTAAATTCAAGAAAGGAAACAAAGGACTAAAAAAACTTACTAGGCAGACTCAACATCAAACACTTCTGAAACTTAAGAAGAAGAGGTGGTAAGCAACCTAAACTTAATGGTAGAGTATCATCTTCATCATTCTGATTAAGAGGAGGTATGTGAGCTTACCTTTGATTAATTATTTGAAGTTTCTAAAAAAATTTCATACTACATATAGGAAGCTTAAGAGATCACATACCAGCCTTAAATCTGACTTTTCTTTTCTGCAGAAATAGCATGAATGCCTAAGAAAAGATCATTCCACTCTAGATAGTATTCACATGTCTTTGTTAGATGAATTTAATATTTTAAACAATAAGCATTTTGAATTAACTACTAAGCACGATTCCTTGGAAATATTATATGTTGAATTATAAAATGCAATCAAGAAATTAGATACTCTTGCACGTCAATTACAAAAAGAAGTAAGCATGCATTAAAATTAGAAGTTTTAAGCTTTATACAAGCTAATGAGTTTCTAAGAACAAAAGTCATTGCATTAGGAAATAATAAACAACCACTTTCGTTTGAAGAATTTCAAAAATCTGCATCAAAACATGCATCGTTTAAACCTAAGAAGATGCACCATAACCCAAATAGTTTTGTAAATACTTTTTCTTGTGTTAGATGTTTTTCTTGGGGCATGCTAGGACATATCTCACACACTTGTAAAATTCACCGTATAACACATTTTGTGCGGAGACCAAAATTTTAAAATTCACAGCATAACATACATGCATTTCATTTTTCTTTTCATAAGATATGACCCAAACTTGCTTGGGTTCCTAAATCTAACATTTGATGATTTTATAGGGGTGCTTTCATAATAGGCCTCATGAGAGCATGGTGTACTTACATAGCAGATGTTCAAGGCACATGACTGGAGATGCAAATTAATTCATTTTTCTGGAGGTTAGGGTAGGAGGAAATGCGACTTTTAGAGATAACACCACCAGGAGAGTCGAGGGCTCAAGTATAATTGGAAACTAAAAAAATTCATCATTAAAAAAAGTTTTACCAATAGATGAATTCAAACATAACCTGCTTAGCATCAGCTTGCTTTATGATAAGGGTTTTATGATTAATTTTTTGTCTACCAACTATATGATTAGCTTAAATGGAAACACTGTAATACAAGGAAATAAAATTAATAATATTTACATGATTGATTTAAATTGTGTTGAATTTGCTGCTTCTTTTTGTCTAAAAAATTTTGTTGATGAATATTGGTTATGACATAGGAGATTGTGTCATACAAGCATGAAGAACCTTAGAAAAATCACCCAAAAAGACATAGTGAGAGGAATTCTCAAAATAGAGTTCCCTAAGGACCACCTATGTGATGCCCATTATTTAGGAAAGCAAGTCAAATATCCTTCTACTCAATCAAAGAAATTAATACTAGCTAACCCTTAGAATCCTTTATATGGATCTCTTTACACCTGTCAGCACTTCAAGCCTAGGAACTAAAGTCTTTAGGTATGTAATTGTTGTTGATTATTCACGGTTTTTTTTTTTTTTTTTTGAAGAATGCAGATTTGCATAAAATAAAAAGAAGAAGCCTAGACACAAGCTAATGAGAGGAACCCAATCTATCACATTCTTCCTTTACTAAATGAACAAAGGAAGAAGGAAGGTTGCTCTCACAAAACAAGTCCCAAAAAAAAATCATAAGATAAAGCTAAGTTAGCACAATAATCTGCTAACTTATTACAGTTACGATTAACACAATGAAAGATAACGTTATTATACTCACTAAAAATGATAAATCTTCACTTTCCAAGTTCCACACTTTCTTCTTCAGCAAGCTGTACAGATTTTGAAGAAGATTGAGAACATTCTTATTGTCACCTTCCACAATAATTCCTTTAACAACTTGTAGCCTCCCTTGCAACACCTTTTTGAGTGATGAAAAAGCTGAAAGCTCCAATTGAGCAATGTCCCAATGCACTTTTCCCAATCCAAATGCTAAAACAAATCTTCCTTTAATATGCCTCATAATACCTCCAATACCAGCTCTATAATTGGCTTTAAGTGAAGCATCAAGGTTTATTTTAACCCACTCGGGTGGAGGAGGTTTCCATTTATCTAAGAACAGTCCAACGGACTGATTAGCAACCCAGTGATCTGACTGGATTAAAGTCTGTTTACCTAAGCCAACAAAATAGAACATCGAAACTGCAATCATCACATTATTTCCTTCAGATTTTCCATGCTTCACCCTGTTTCTGTTATTCCAAACAAACCACAATAAAGTAAAATAGATCCTAACCATCAACAAATTAGAATCCATCAGCCTCATCAGACCGATCAAACAGTTCTCCCAATCTCTAAATTCTGGAATATAGAACCCCCAACTTCTAAGAACCTCAATCACCTTCAACAGCTTAGGACATTTCATAGTAACATGGTTGACATCTTCTATTTCACCACATCCCAATGGACATAAAAAAGAATAAGTTAATCTTCTCCTATACAAAAAGGCTCCAGTTGGTATATCATCCATACACAAACGCTAGATGAAAACTTCCACCCGTGCATTCAATTTCAATTTATATATCCATAAAACTTGAACGTCATCCCTCATATCTTTGCAACCATCTTCCACAATAAAGCTGAGATAGATTTCCCTGTCATCTTAAGCTTTAACTCCATACAATCTTCATGTAACGCTTGAAAAATCTGTACATCAACAATCAATTTCAGCAACTCATCACAAAAGTACAAGCCGAGTTTTGCAAAGTACCATCTCCCTCTTGAATGAAGAAGTCAAGAGTTGTGATATCATTATCAAAAGATCCTACAAATGTTGGCCATTTGAGTAAACTCTTATCCAAAATCCAAATATCCCTCAAAACATTGATCTTTGATCCATCCCCAACCTTCCACCTTAAATAATTTTTAAGAGCATTCCATCCACTAGAAATGATCTTCCAAGAGGAAGAACCGCCTCTAGAGTTACCATTATCCCACCATTTGACTCCATATTTAGCCAATAGATTCCTGTTCAGCAATGTATCCGGTTTTTCCAAAAGTCTCCAAGCAAACTTTGTCTCAGTGTATCTCTCCCTGACACTGCTGACTGAACTCCCAAACCTCCAAATTGCTTTGGTTTACACATTAAATCCCATGCCATACTTTTCAGTCACAAACTTAGCTCAAAGGGAGAGTTTAGACCTAAAATTTAACCACAATTTAAAATGGAAAGCCTCTAAAAGATCATACATATTCTTGTAACCCAAATTCCCTTCTTCAAGAAAGACTCCTAGTTTAAGAGATATTTAAGAGAAAGTTAGAGAGAGAGACTCTCAGTTTTTTAATTAGCTTTTTCAAATTTTTTCTTCTTCGGCCCGTTGGGAGACTTTCCGCTCGGGATGTAGGATTGCCTGTCATCCATCTATGATGGTCGGAACTCTACTACTCATCCGCCCTTTAGATCTCACGCCATTTTAGATCCAGCTGTTACTTCATTAGGTGTTTGTACTCTGAAGTTTGGTCGCTTCAAAGCTCCCTTGGTCATTAGAGAATCGAATAATGTCAGACTTGATTACCCTCCACCGATCTCTGGTAAGGGAAAGCAAATCATTGATGATTTTAAGACTACTACTCCTCTTAAGTGTAGCATTACTAAATCAAAGGATTTTGGATCTTCTTCTTCGGAAATGAAACTTTTTGTCAATAGGTTTGGTAACAATCCCAAGCCTGGTTCCATTTTGGAGGGAACCCCTTCAGTCCAAAATAAGGATATTAATCCATCAGATGTTTATGATAATGTTCCAGTTAGAAGTTATGTTGTTGAGGTTCCAGGAGGAAGCCGTATTGCTGCTCTTAAAGTGGATGATAAAATCATGTCTAATAATTGGGTTAAGCATCCTTATATTAAAATTGATTTTTCTAAATAAGAACATTTTTAACTGAGGATGGTGTGGTTGTTAAACTGTATGAACCTAATGTTAATATTAATTCGAATAAGCTTCAGTATTCAGTTGGGGTGAAGGTATTTGGTAGATTCATTCCAATTTAGGTGATTGCGGATGAATTGCGACATCAATGGTCATAGTTTGTTAAGTTCCATTTGACAATTCTTGGTTGTGGATGGGTGTTATGTTCATTTTTATCAAGTGAAGCTATGGAGAATGTCTTATCTGGTGGCCCCTGGTTTATGAACGGGCACATTATAGGTCTTGACAATTGGAGTTTGAACTTCTCACTGGATTCCTTGAAGGGCTTGTCATCTCCTGTTTGGGTAAGAATGTCAAACCTTCAACTATATTGTTGGGATGAAATCAACATTTCAAAGATTTCTTCAATGATTGGAACTCTGCTCCTTATAGATGGTAATATGTTTCAATGGGGGAGAAGGGAATTTTCAAGAGTCTACATTCGGGTAGAGCTTGATAAACAACTTCCTTTGTGTGTTTGGGTGGAAGGACTGGATGGACAATTCTTTCAAAGGGTTGAGTATGAGAAGATCTCATTGTTCTGTTTCAAGTGCGGAAAGATTGGGATTTAAGTGATGCTTGTAGTTTAAAGGTGGGTGTAGGAGGGAAGGAGGATAAAGGGAAGCAAGATGAACTTAACAATGTTTCTGTTGAAGATCAGATGAAGACTAACTATAATGACTCAGCTTATGGCCCTTGGATGTTGGTTAATCATAGAAGAAGAAGCAAAATGAATGTGGAAACATGGAATATAGTGAATTTGACGAAAGCTAAAAATGTTTTCAAAGTTTATGTGACTGAAGTGTCTCCTCCCGATGTTGGAAAAATTCAAAATATATATGTTAAAGACTCAATTGTGGAAGAAACAGAATTGGCTCTGTCAGGAATAGCAGAGCAAGGTGGCGGTAATCAGGTTTTTGTGAAAGATAATTAAATCCAAAATCAGCTGTTGTAAATTATGCTAATAAGGGGAGGAATGTATCAATTAGTATGGATAAAATTTTTTTGTTTTTCTCACAATATTGCTACTAATGATTGTAATAGCTTTAAAATTCTTGGTTCTTTGTGTGGAGAAGGGGCTGTTATGGATGAAGCTGTTATTTTTGTTACATAAGACTTGGAAGAAGGCAAATTGGCCGATGCAGGGGATTTAGTCAAAGATCTAGACGACTCTTCTTTGTCTATTCTTATTGAAGAGGTTGATATGGAAATCAAGACAGATGGTCAAGGAGTTTCAAGTATTGCTATTTCTGGAGGTAATAAACCAAAACTTCTTAAAGAGCTTAGGTCCCTTGGACCTTTAAATTCATCTTCTAGGCCTTAAAAGGTGAATGTGTTGAACAAAACGAGGAGCAAGGGTCCTTCCCTCTTATTGGCTTAATGAGTTCCCTAGCTTTTTGGAACTTTAGGGGGCTAACAAAAGAGAAGCCTCCTTGTATTTGAAAGATTTTGTTAAAGATTGGGATGTTTTGTTTTTGGGAATAGTTGAAACTTAAATCTCTTATATTAGTAGATGTGAGTTTAATAAATTCATGGGAGTTGATTGGGATTTCTTTCTCTTTCCTTCTATTGAGATGTCAGGTGGTATTTTGGTGATTTGGAGGACTGATTTGGCTTCTTTTACTTTATTAGAAGCTTCAGCTCAATGTGTTGTTGGGGAGCTAAAAATTGTTAATAAAGGTAGATGGGTGGTCTCTACTATTTATGGTAATAAGGGCTTGTATAAAAGAAGTAAGTTATGGGAGTATGTGGAGCTGCATTCAACTTTGGATTTGCCTTCAGTAGTCGCGGGGAGGAAGGGGGGGGGACTTTAACTACATTTTGTCCTAGGAAGATAAAAGGAGTGGGAAAAAAAAAAAATTTTCCCAAGGACCACTAAAAATAATGGAAGATTTTTGGGTATTAGACAAAGCATTAAGCAAGTGGCCTACTTTTCTTTTTAATCTACAAAGTAATGAGTTAACAGTAGATTACTTTGTTAGTAATGGCGGCTGGGACATGGAGAAGATTCAGCATGTGTTAGAGAGGAGCTTATAGAGATTATTTGCAAAATACAAATTGATCATGAGTGTCACAATGATCAAATAGAACTAATTTTTTAGAATTCTAAGAAATCATTGGCGGCATTATCATTTGAATCTATGGTTTCCGATTCAAATATGCAAAATTACTGGACATGGATTAAGAAAATCAAACTTAATCCAAGGGTTGACGTTTTTTTGTGGAGATTATATCATAAAGCTATTCCAACCTTCCAATTTTTGGAATATAGAAGATTAAAGGAGGGGAGCTCATGTCGTAGAGGATGTATGAAAATTGAAGATATTGCACATGTGGCGGTGACTTGTGATAAATTGATTCAAATCATAAAAATTTTAAATCAATGGGGCTTTCAAATTCCTTTTTTTTTTTAGAATCTTGTTGAATGTATTTGCTGGTTGGAACACAATGCTACTTCAAAAACATTTCTTGCTAATGTTTATTGTACTTCCGTGTTTCTTTGTTGGAAGTCTAGAAATAGACTTATTCGTGAAGGAAAGGAGAATAGTAATTTAAATATTGCTTCCAATGCCCTTTGAATGACTTATATTTCTATGATCAATATAAATAACTCGGGCTTATGGGATGTCAATCAACCATTTCAGTTGCTTAATAAATGTTGGCATCCTCCACCACCCGATTGGATCAAAATCAATGTTGATGCTTCTTTGATATCTTCTTATAAAGCTGTAATTGGAGCTATTTGCCGATATCATAAAGGGAGGTTTCTGTTTGCATTTGATTGCAAAGGTATTCATTGGGATATTGCACGGCTTAAAATGGAAGCTATTTTCTCTTTGAAAGGTATTATCAAAGAATGGATGACTCAATATAAAGGTATTATCATTGAAGGAGATAATGCAAATGTAATTAAAAGCATTCAATATAATATCAAGAGGATGAGCTCGCATGAACCAGAGTTTGGTTTAGAGTTTTTTTCATTTGTCAAAGAGTTTAATTATGTTATTTTCAATTATGTGAATAGGGATTGCAATAAGTTAGCGAATAGTTGTGCTAATTATGCTCTCAATGGTAATTTTGTTTGGGATGATATTAGTTTGTAACATATTACTCCTCCATTTTTTCTATTGTTAAAGGAGTAATGTGATGCTATTAGTTTGTATTAGGTGATTTTTCCTTTAATTCAATTTCTATATGCATCTTTTTAAAAAAAAGGACCACTAGAAATGAACAAATTTATGAACAACAACGATTTGTATGATGTGGGGGTTATTGGTCCTACATACACTTGGTGCAATGATAAGAAGGGTATTGCTCGCATTCTTGAAAGGTTTGATAGATGCTTACTAAATTCCAAGGCATTGGAAGTGGTTTATCAGGCGGATGTTAGGTATTTTGCGAGGGTCACTTTTGATCACTGCCCCATTGTTCTGAAAATATTCCTCCAAGAGCATTGTCATAATAGATTTTTGATATTTGAAGATATTTGGTTATCTTATACGGAGTCAGCAGCCATTGAGTCAGAAACCATTGTGAGCAAATCATGGAATAAGTTCGCTCATGGAGATGCTATGGAAGCCCTATATAGGAAATTCTATATATCTCTTAGAGCTTTACATTTTTGTAGCAAAGCTAAGTATAGGGATTTATAGAAACTTAAGGAAGAACTGAAGAAGGATATTAGAGAACTTCAGCTGGAAGAATCAATTGGATTTAATTTTTCAGAGGAGAAGCTTCTATTGTTAAGATCTAAAATTAATGATTTGAATGTCAATGTTGCACGATTGAATACATGGTGGAGACAAAGAGCTAAGGTGAAATGGATAGGTGAAGGAGATGTTAATTCAAACTTTTTCCTTGCTTTTGTAAATGGAAAAAGAAATGGAAATGTTATTAATCAAGTGAAGAATGATGAAGGAATTCTTGTGGAGGATTCTACGGCCATTAGAGAATTTTTTTTCAATTTCTTTAGCAACAAGTGGAGATATAGAGACTGTTGTTTAAAGGGTTGGCCTTCTTCACCGAATACCTTAAGTCAAGAGGATTGCAATGGTCTGATGGAATTTGGTATTCATTCATCAAAGCTTATTGGAAGGTGATTGGTAAAGATGTTTGGCAAGCTATTCTTCTTTTCTTTTCCTCGGGTTAGATGTGCTCTAAGTGGAAGGAGACTCTTGAAGTTCTCATTCCAAAAGTTAGTAACCCTCTACTACCCTCCAACTTTTGTCCTATTAGTCTTTGCTTATCAATCTACAAGATCGTTGCAAAGATTTTGTTAAACACGTTGCTCAAAGTTATTAATTGTTTGGTTTTTGATGTTCAATCGGCTTTTGTCAAAGGAAGGACTTTGTCAGATCGTATTCTCCTTGCACAGGAGCTCCTCTAAAAATTTAGATTTTCTAAATCTAAAAGAGGTTTGGTTGCAATTAAGGTGGACATGGAACAGGCATATGATAGTATGGCATGAGTTACCCTTAGACATGTGCTAGAGTATCTTGGATTTCCATTAAAATTTTCTGAACTATTGATGGAGTGTGTGGTTGATCCTTCTTTTTCAGTCCAAGTGAGTGGGATTGGTTCATAATGGATTAAGGGAAGGAGTTGATTTAGATAGGGATGTTCGCTTTCACCTTACCAGTTCATTTTGTGTTCTCAGCTTTTAACTAATGCTTTTGTGTTGAAGGGGAGTAAGTTGGGGATAAAAATTGCACCATTGGCTCCTAAGATTTCTCATCTTATGTTTGGCGATGACATCCTCAAATTCTCGGTAGCTAAGATTGGGTATTTGAAAAAAAAAACTCATTTATGACTATTGCTGTTGAACGGGTCAGCAAATCAACACAAAAAAATCAGCTGTCCTATTTGGAAAATAAGTGGATTAAAGTTTGAAAAAATATATTTCTAATGTGATGGGAATTAAAGAAGTAAAAGAGATGCATTATTTGGGTATCAAGATGGCCTTCAAGAGGTTGAATTCTACTGATTTCTTCAATCTATTGGAGAAAGATGTGTTTAAACTGGATGTGTGGGGAAAGAAGTTCATCTAATTACCAGGAAGGTTGGTGCTAATTAAATCTATTATTCTCTCCGTCCTCTTGTTCTACTCTTCCCACTCTTTGGTTCCCTTAAGCATTTTAAGGGAATTTGACAAGATGTGTATGGATTTTCTATGGAATAAGAAAGATGGCAATCATGGTATTCATTATGTAGCATGGGAGGATCTTTGCAAACCAATGTGTGATGGAGGCCATGGAATTCATTCTTTGATTGCTATAGTGGGTCCACTGAGAGCTAAATTCGCTTGGAGATTTCTCATTAATTCTGATTCTCTACTCAATAAATCTTTATCTACTATATATGGTAGATATATCATGTGTGCTGATGTAAAGAGAAATACTTCATCAACCTGGAAGATCTTAATTAGAAGAGCTAAAGCTCTCAAGCCAATTGTGAGTACAAGATTGCTGCAGAAAATTCTATTAACTTATTAAAGGATATTTGGGTTTTAGATAGAAGCCTGGATAGATGGCCGACATTTATTGCTATGGTGGAGTGTGACTTTCCTTCCTTGGATAATTTCATTTTGGATAGCTGCTGGAATCAAGACGAATTACATAAATACTTTGGTATGCCACTAGTTGATGTCATTCTTCAAATAAACATATATCCAGACCTGATAAATGATGAATTGGAATTTATCAAAAAAAATTTTGGGAAAACGATAGCTAGTTTGCCTGTGTTCTATGGAGAATAATTCTGATCATTGGAACTGGTTGACAAAATTGAAGCTACATCCTCATGTAGACTGCTTTTGGTTGTGTATGTTGAGGGAAACAATACCAACTATAGATTTTTTTATGTATAGAATGTTGTTAAGCTATAATCATTGTCTTAGAGGGTGATCAATGGTGGAAAATTCATAGCATGTTTCAGTCAAATGTTCCAAGTTAATTCAAGCCATAGCATTGGTGAATAGACGGGGCATCTCTATTCCTGAGTTCTCATCTCTAATGAATTGCAAGGTGAATTTGAAAAATTTATCAAAGATTAATCCTATCATTGCAAATTTGTATTGCTCGTTTGTATTTTTTTCTTGGAAAAGTAGAAAGAAATTGGTGCATGAAGGTCATGAGCTCAGAATAGCATTTGTGGAGTCTAATGAAATTAGCATAGAATTTATTTCATCAAAGTTTTATCTCTTTTCGGACAACTGGGGTGTTAACCGGCCTTTGCAGTCGAATTTCTATTTTTGGCACCCCTCCACTCGAATGATTATAGTTAACAATGATGAAACTTTGTTAAGTTCTAATGAACCTGGAGTAGGTGGTGTGTTTAGAGATCACAGAGGGATATTTCTTCTTGCTATTAGATTTATATGTATGCATTGGGACAATGGATATCTGGAATTATTGGTTTTCCGTTCACTGAAGAAGATAATCAAGGAATGGATATTGGATACAAAGGGTATCATAATAGAGGGTGATAATTTTATTGTTATGAAGTACTTGCAGGTATCAGTTGATAAAGCTATTTGTCCTCTTCACAATGGAGAAATAGAAGATTTGTCATTTCTTAAAGATTTTGAGAATTTCTTATTTCATTGTGTTAATAGAGATTGTAATAAGTTAGCTGATTTTTGTGCTAACTTGGCTTTGTTGGGTGATTTTTTGCGGGAAGATCTACTTTGTAATAAGGTTCCTCCTATTTTATTTTCCTTGTTAAAGGAAGGTTGTTATGGGCTTCCTATCACTTAGTAGTTTGTAATAGCATTTTCTTTTTAATGCAATTTGCAATTTTTCAAAAAAAAAAAAAAAAACTTCCCTTCTTCAAGGGTGCCACAACATTTAGTCTAAGAAGACCAAAGAAATTTTGAATTCACATTAGAACTGTGCCAAAATAACTTATTAAATAATTTTTCAATCCTATTATAAATAGTGTAAGAAGATTGTAATATAATTAGGTCAAGAACACAAAACACTTTTAGTAAGGACTAATCTACCCCCAAAACTAAGAAAATTAAAATTCCAAGAATTTAGCTTTTTCCTGCACCAAAGTAATAAGATCATAAAAAAGAAAGGTATTCATCCTACCCTTATACAGAGGGACCCCTAAAAAACATAATAGGCAAAGAACCATGTAAAATACCAGTACTATTCATAATGGAAAGAACCCAGTCATAAGAAACCTTATTGGAAACAATAAAGTAACTTTTATTCTTATTAATATACAAACCACTACAACTTTGGAAATCCATTTAAAAACTTCATGAGTCTATTAACCCAATTAAGACAAGCATTAGATAAAATAATAACATCATTAGCAAAACATAAATTGGAAATAGGAAAACCACCTAAAGTTCTATATAAGTTGCTCGAAAATTTCTCATAAAGATCGGAAATGTCTCTAGAAAGATACTCCATGGAAATAATAAAAGGTTAAGAGAGATATGATCACCTTGTCTTAAACCATGAGAAGTTGGTGATAACGATTATAATTAGTTTTCCCCAATTTGCCAACATCTTCCCGCCGCATAGGGTTAGGAAGTTTAAATTCTAACTTCTTTAAGATACTTTTAAAGATTCTTTTTATAGATTCCCTTCTAAAATAGTAAATTTTATTTATGAGTGATTCAAACATCTCCCTGCTCTCTTCTAGAGTGAGATTAAATTGACATATGAAATGATATTCATTGTGGTTTACATTAATATTGATACTAGGAAGTACATCTTGGAATCTCTACACAAACCTTTATTGAATATTCCTTTGTCAATTATAGTGACCTGAATTTCTTTTCTAATATCTTCTAAGGTATTAATTACTTAAGTTCCATTGAAGATTGATCTTTTAGGAATGTTAATTGATAAGCTTCCTCCTAAAGATTAATGGTTTTGCTTAATAATTTCTTAAAAGTTTGGAATGTGAAACCTTTTAGTGCAAAATCTACTTGACCGTGAATGTTCTTTAGGAGGATTTCTATAACATGCTACTCTTGGAATTATGGCTCAAACCTCATGCTATGTTTTCTCCATCTTAGAATTTAGTCTACTAAATTTTCTTTGGATTTTGTTTCTCTGCAACTAAATCCTTGACTATGATGTGGTGTTTTTCTATGGCAAGCCCTCAACTTTCGTGCAGTTCCTTCAACAAGTGTTGTTGGAATGTAACCCTTAATAAAGATGAAGTGCCTTAAGACTATGTTAGGACCTCTTTAACTTTTTGTTCAACCATTTGCTTTATATCAATAAATTGAACTGACTCCTTTTCTAGGTTTAATGTCTTAATTTGCTTCTTCTTTATTGAATTCTTTATTTTTATTTTTTACTTGTATAGACTGTTCAGAGGTGACTCTATCTATGCATTCGATGAAGAAGATTCTTTATTCTATATGGCAGCCATGACAGCCATCATCTCTTCCATCATCATTTCCATCCTGAAGATATGCTCATCCTTTTAACTAAAATGGCATGATAAATAATGGTTTAAGTTTGGTGTATCACTTTCCTCTACTTTATTTTATGTAATATTAACTTTAGACTAACCCTTTTCTTTAAGCGTAGATGATCGAGTATTTACTATGCAAATATTTTTTGATATTTTCTCATCAAGTAATTTCATGGTAGCCTCCCTTCTTCATCTATTTTCCTGATACTCTTCTTTAAATGATTCATCAATTCTTTTATGGATCTCCCTGATAAATGTGTGGGTGGATGGGGGTATATTCTATAACGGGTGTTAACTCTATCGAAGCTTTACGCTTTATTCTTCTTAATTTCTCCACTGCACATTTTTTAGTTGTGATATATGTAGTCATAGGCTGCCAATCTTCTTCTTAGTTGATATTGAAGTTGGCTGACTTACTGGCTTCAGCTTCTTCATATCAAGGTAAGAAGGCAATTGGCCAACTTTTGAAACGTGTCCGTCAACTATTAGTAATTGGTGGACAAAAGAAAGATGAGAAACTCTAGCTGAATTTTTATCTGGATGATACAGTATAGGTGGAGATAATGGTGTATAACCATAGCAATATGATTTCCATATTCTAACATACCTTCCTGGAAACTGTATAAAAGGATGATTGATCTTCACTATCATATCTTTAAAATTTGTGATCTTCTTCAGTTCTTGACAACCTAATTTCACTGTTGCAAAAGGGATTTCTTTTATCAACAACTCTAATTTTTCTTTATTAGTTATTACTCCTTTTATACGTCTAAAAAATTCTTCTTTCAACTACCCAAAATTTAGATGCATTGTTATTGACAGGTCCTTTAAGTAAAGTCTTAAATTTTCTCTTCCTCTTGAATAAGGAAGGGATAACTGGTTCTCAATAGAATATTGGTTGTGGTGAGTTGGCTATTTTAACCACGTTCTTTTTACTCCAGCAGTAGCAGACAATGGATGGAAATGACATCAACCATACAATGGTATACTCACGGGAACTTCTTTTACTGCAAATTCCATCACAATAGTTAATAAAACTTCTTCTTCAATCATTTTAACTTTCTTAACACTGCACCTTAAATGGAGGTGTTTAATGCAGCGTTGGGATTTAGTCATCTCATTGATAGCAGAGGATGGCCCCGATCTTGAATTTACTAAAAGATGAAAACTCAGAGAAAATAATGGACTACAACTTTTGATTGATGGTAGGTTTATGGAATGTCAAGTGGGAGAAGACAAAGGGTTTAGTAGCTAAAGGAATGGATATAAACCCACCCTTAATTGTAACTTAAACAATATATTTCTTAAGATAAGGATAACATTTTGGTGTTGCAAACTATAGTCTATTTACTGTTATAATGAGGTTTTTAAGTCCTGATCCAAACTTGATCATGTTGCCTTCAACTGACTATTACTGTCCAAAGGAAATGTTCAAGTTATTACAGGAGTTGAAGATTAGTTTGTTTGCCATTTTCTGCAATTAAACTAGATTTTTGCATCAGTTTCTAAACTTATTAACTTCATACTAGACATTTAGATCAAGAAAATATATTAAACAGACTTTACTAACTTTCAAAATCATGTTTAAATGAATAATGCTAGATTTTAAATCTATTGATGAAATGATTTTAAATTTGAACCAAATCCCAATAACATATTAAGCTAGATGAATGCATGTAACTATAATGTACTACTTGAAACAAGTAATTTGAATGAAGTTGAGTTTAAATTGAAGTTAAATACTGATTGAAAGTTGGATTTTAAATCAAAGATTTATGCTTTCATAATTATGAACTTTTAAATTTAGGAGTTGAAATGATTGATCAAAATTGGGTTTTAAAAGGTGTTTTTAGGAAAAATTTTAATTTATAGGATATTGAGAATTTTAATGTTGATCACTTCCAATCAAGGATGAAATGAATGAAAGGAATAATATAATAAAGGTAGCTTAACCTACTTCAAAATCAAGTGTACTACTGATTTAAAAACTCAGTCACTACCAAGGATAGAAAGTAGAATAATTCCCCAATGGAGTCACTAGAGAAAATCTATGCATAAAAAAATATGCCAATGGATTTGCATTATATGTTTCTAATCAAATGTTCATAGCTAACATCATACCATCTTGAGAGACAGACAAATGCTTCACTATTGATTCAAAAAATAGAAACAAAATTTATTTTCTTAATCAAACTCAGCATAGAGATTATACTATTCATCCTGAAGGATAAAATGACAATCACCTATCATTTTGAAAATGAATCTAACTAATTTATAAGACTTCATCTTCACCATAAATTTTTTCTCTACTTTAGCAAACTAAAGTAAGATTTATTTTATTTACCGTGTCTTAGCTTCCTTAAAGAGGTAAACCTCTATAGTTAAATACATATAATGATGAGCCTTAAGAAAATTATTGATTAAGGTCGTGACTACGCTTCTTTATATTTGCAAACGTTTATATCTAGGATATAAGTTTTCAAACTATCAACTAGATAAGAACAAAGGTTGAAAACTTATTAAGAGAGTCTATGAAAAAAAATAAAGAGTGTTTAAGATTCTATGGAAAACCCTAGAAATACTCTAACCTGTATTAATGTTTTTCTTTATTGATTTAGAATAGAAGTAGATTTAAGTTTTACATTGATAGTTTATTAGAAAATAGGATAACCTTCCCAAGGAGGGAGGAAAGAATGTATGCAAATCTAGTTAGAGTGGAAAACTAGCAAACCGCCTAAAATATAAACTAAGGAGACCCCATCACTTAGGCCCCTCAAATCTTGTGTGTTTGGCTAGTGTACATTACAGTAAAATAAAATATGTGCATATATGCATGTATAGGTAATGGTGTTTGAGTATATAGTACCAAACTGTATCATGTTATATCTAATGTATATGTCTTTACAAAGATAAGAATACAAACATCTCAAAAACCTAAATAAATATTCTACACTCTAATGTAATGAAATACCATCCCAATGAATCCAACTCATGAATATGAAGCAATGTATGAAATAATATATAATAGAAATGTTGTGACATATATATTTATAAATTTAAAATACAACCCAGGGTATGTAGGAAAGAAAAGGTGGCCATGCTCCACCAGAAAAAGGTTGGATTTCTACACCTATAACGATGCAAATATAAATGTGATTGCTTATTTAGGTCTTTTGGCTGCAGCTATTCTATCTGATATAGAATTCCAAAAGAGAATTCCCTCAAAGGAAGAGGAATCATTTCCTTTTGGAGTCTTATACATAAATATAAGTAGTAACATTTAAAATTTTCTTAATGCTACACTTTTATAACTCGATATAAGTATACAATAAATCTACACTTTATATTTACATTTATCCTATTTATATTCTACATTAACTCTTTACAAGTAAAAATACAAGTGTACATGCAAGGTAATAAAGTAAAGTGCAATATAATACAAGAAAGTAAAGTGCACAGAAATGAAAGTATGTGTGCAGAATTTTATTATATGACATTTAGGGTACAACAAAAGTAAGAAGACATAATATAGGATACCATCCAAGTAAGGCACCCAATCACACCAAAAAATCATCAGCCTAGCCTAAACTAAAGTCAATTCTCCTAGAAAATAAATTCTAAAGTGTTTTATAGGCATGTGTAGCTTTGATATTTCTTAAAGGATTTATATTAACATTATCCACATTTAAATTTATTTATTTATTACAAGAAAAGGGGTTTATTTTATTTGAAATTAAGTTTTAAAATTTTATTATTTTATAAATTTATTAACATTTTTTTAAGGGTTAAAGTTATTTAATTTTAAGTTATATAGAATTTGGTGATTTATATCTCCAATTGAGGTTTGGAATTATAAAATAATAAGTCATAAGGCTCATAATTATAATGCATATGCTCCCCTCTAAAGGATGGATTAAGCGCATTGAGTCCTTTGAATTTATTAACAATTTATTTAATGATTTATTAATGGTTATTTAATGAACCTTAATAATTAAAGATTTCAAATTATTTTTAAATCTTTAATTGACAATTCCTAGGCTTAAAAATTTAATGCATTTGTTCCCCCTTAAGGGGTAAAGCAATTGAGGAGATTTCTCCTTTAAGTTTTCCCCCTAAGGGTCTGATTGAATAAGAGCAATTGAGGAAAGAGATTGTTACCTATTTCAATTTAGGTTTTCCTAGCCGTGGGTTTTATGCGGGTAGCAATTTTGTTGGGATAATTTATAGTCATAATCTATTGCTGTTACCTCTGGAGATAGGCTTTCTTCTAGAGGTAGGACAAGAGTTATGGGGGATGGGGGGATCCTTTGAGTTCGAGGTAAGGGTGGCTTTAGGAGCTTTTTGGATAAGAAGTTGAAAGGTCAGGTGGGTTATAGAGAGGGGATCTTTTTAGGGGCTTGGTCTTTGATTTTTTATGATTATTTTGTTGGGAAAAGGACGAAGATTACTTCAGATGTTAAGATGGTTGCTGATGATTCTATTGTATTGGGTGATCAGAAGGTGGATGTAAATTATACGGTGCATTTTTCATTCCAAGTTTTTATTCTGGCTGAAGGATCTCTTGAAGAGAGGTGTGAGGGGGTGTGGAGCATTCCACCATTTTGAATGGAAAGGGGTCAAATCCTAGTTCAATTAGGTTGATGGATGACAAGCTTAGGATTTTAATGATAAAAAATATTATTGGATTTTTATTTTATTTATTCTAGTACTATTATTGCATACATTCATGTGAGAACTAAATTATTGCATACATTCATGTGAGAACTAAACATTTTAGGTACAGCGTACACCATGCAACAAAGGATCAACTTAAGACTAGGTATAATAAGTTGGATGTTTTTTAAAGATCCTATATTTCTATTTAATTATTTTTATATTTTTTTAGTCAAATATCCTATTAAATGTGTATGCCAGTATAGAGACACTTTACACCACAATGGGAAGCAAAATTGATTTTTTTTTTTAATTTCTATGAAGTGCAAACTGTATTCTTTGTATCATATGCAGATCTGGATAAAATAAGAATTAATTATAACATTTAATTAAGTTAATTTAAATTTAAACTAATCATATTGTAAGATCCAAATCACATAGAATGATTAATAGAAATCAACAACAATATTGTTAATAATAAATTTAGCAATATTTTGTAATTAAAAAATAAAACTAATTGTACTATATGATTATAATCATAATGGATGATGTGGTTAATTTCTTCCTACTTTAATCATATAATTAATCAATTAAATCTTGATTAATTGAGGTTTCATATCATACTATATTATGTCTTAATTCGTACAGTACAATTTGATTAGCTCTTAGGATGATATTTAGCCGCGAGCTATCGGGCAGGATGAAATTCCTATGCGATTAAACTAATCATACTGTATAACCCTTAATGTTATACTGGATAATGATTTCAAATATTTGAACTCATCATACAAACCATTTTACATCATACAATACTAACAAGATGCATTAAACTAATTAAACTATATGATCTCATATCATATTGTACGGTCAGAAATGGCTAACTTCAAAAATTAGGGTTTTGGAAGCCTTGTATTTAAACTTTCTTAAGAGATTTTAGAAGGGTATTTTGGTTGTTGATAGAATTTTGTGGGAGATATGAGAGCACTATCTCTTGAGAGATTATAGAATTTAAAGAGGAAGATCGAGGGGTAGAAGGTATGTGTGCGGGAGTAGTGTTAGGGAATTTCAAGCAGTTGCTCGAAGAAAGATTTATTGATCTTAAGGAAATCACTATGGGGAAAAGTCTTCAAGGACAAAGAGCGTAGGTTCTTTGCCTCACTAGGAGAGTGAAAAGGATTTCAGGTTCTCTACCACACTAAGAGGGTAAAAAGGATACAGGTTCTTATCTACATCACAAAAGGGTAGAAGTGATGTTATAAGGGATTATTTGCCTTGATGTGGTCCTAAAGGAGACTCACTAAAGGTTTAATGTAATAACCAAAGAGGAATCCAAAGAGTGGACATAAATCATGGTTGATCGAACTACTATAAAATTTATTGTGTGTTCGTTTCTTTTCTTTAGCTCTTTTATTCTCCATAATTTTATTTTTCACAATATTATCTGGTTGCAAATCTGTGATAATTATATTGTGATTATTTTGGATGAATTTTTATGAGTAAGATAAAAAATAAAAAAAATTTAAAATAAAAAAAACCACAATTTTTTTATTCATTTTTATAAAATAAAAAATATAAATTTTATTTGGTTCATTGATATTTACTTTCTCTTGGTTTTCTATTTAGCATTGTTCATAAAAAGAAAAAGGTTTTAAAAAAGAAATTTTTAATAACTAATTCAGCCCCTTCTTGGTATGCCTAGGGTAGTTCAATAAGGTTTAAGAGTCTCCTTGGAGCTTTTAATTAGTATCAGAATCGGTCTTTAAATTTGTGATTTAAAAATCCTTGAGAAAAAGATCGTTAGCATAGTTTGGAAATTGAAATACTATGGAGGTTATTCAATAACACATCCACCATTATTTGATAATATTCCCTTTGATTTTTTTGAAAATTCACAAGTCTACATTTCCACAATCTAATAAATACCACATGTGGCATATGATTTAAGTAAGATATACATCTCCATCTCGTATTATTAAAGACATCAAGGAAGAAATTCCTCTTAATGAATGGAGTTTTGAGGATAAAGACTACACACAGCTTAATGTAAATGTTTAAACTATTTTTTTCTATGCACTTAAATCAGAAGAATATATGAGAATCTCTACCAATACAACTGGCAAGAAAATTTGGGATGGACTATACATTACTTATAAAGGTATAAATGAGGTCAAAAAATCTCATTTAAAATTATTATTACATGATTATGAAGTATTTGAAAGTGCTCGGATGACACTAAAAAGTGCTATGATATCACTTGAAAGTTTGTTGGGGATGTTAGGCCCTATGAACTGGCCCAAAGCTAATTAAGAGAGAGAGGTGAATTGGTAAAAAATATATTTCAATCAAAACACAAATCAAAACCAATATCACCACAATGAAAACCAAAGTGCGGAAATTAAAGTGCAGAAGTAATAAAGAAAGAACACACCGGATTTATAGTGGTTCGATCAAACCTTGACCTACGTCCACTCCTTGGAGGCACCCTCCAAGTATTACACTAAACTAAGTGTCTCTCCTTTAGCCCCCACAGCTATGCGAAGAAGCCCTTACAAAATCATTTCCACCTTCCCCGGTGCGGCGGAGTCGCCGGGTCCTTTGACACCAAAGAGATTTTTTTCTTTGGTGAACTTCCCTCAAGACAAGCCTTGAATCTGACGGTATTCAGGTGCGAGCTTGCCGGAGCAACCGTGTGGAACCCCCTCCACACTCCCTTGAGTCCCCCCTCACAGGATCTTCTCCCTCTCTCAAACTCCACCCTTTCCTCACTCCCTTTCAAGCTCTCTCTTCAAGTTTCCCCCAAAAGAATGAAGCTACAATGGCTGCCAAATACACTTACAAAGTGTCATGTCATAGCTTAAATAAAAGATCTCAAAACGAGCTCATTAATATAAGTTGTCGACATTATCTTCCAGGACGATATAAATATCGTCCTGTACGGTTAGTACAAATTAAGCTCATCAGCTCGGGACGATTTGGGACGATCAGAAGAAAATTGGTTACATCGTCCTGGCCGATCTAAAAATTGTCCCGGATGATTAGTTTAAAACCGATTTCAATTGTCCTGATCATCGCCCGGAATAGATGCTGGCCGATGTAAATCATCCAGGACATCGTCCCGGCCGATCCTATGATCGTCCCGGATGATGTGATTGTATCAATCAGCCATTAATGCTTTCTAAAGATACCATATCAATTTAGGCATAATTGAGTTAGATCGTCCTGGACGATGTGTATATCGTCCTGGCCAATTTCCTAAAATAATGAATACCTAATCTAATCATGGCGGCTGATTCTTTCTGAATTGAGCTTGATCTAGATGAGGTATGCCAATTATCCTATAATGAGCTTTTTATTATTTATAAAAAGATTCATAACTCATATAGGATGCTTAAGAAACTATATGTAACTTTAAAAGTTGATTTTTTTTATTTTTAAAATAAGCATGACGATATAGCGAGGGAGCATGAAAATATTAGAGTTCAACAATCTACTTTAGATAAGGAGCATGCTTCTCTACTTGAAGAATTTTAAGAATTAAATAAGAATCATATTGAATTAAATAGGCACATGAATCCTTGAAATCTAAGCCTTCTGAGTTAGAAAAATATCTCAAGAACTAGAGATAGTGAGAAATGAAACTATACTTTAAAGAGCATGCATTATTTTTCAAAATTGAAAGTTATAGGAATGCAAATGAACATTTGAAAAATATGGTGCATGCCCCACTGTCTATGTTAGCATAAAAACCTCAACCTACACTATCATAATAGGTACCTACTAGGGAATTGCATACATTATCTCATATCTCAAGGAAGAGTCACAATACCATACATAGATTAGCAAATCTATTCTCTTGGGTTAGGTGTTACTCATGTGGCATGGTAAGAAACATAACTTGCACTTACACTATGCACCATAGAACACATATTGTGCCAAGGCTAAAATGATTTGCATCAGAACATATCATGCATTTCAATCTTTCATTAAAGCATAAGGCAAAACCCAAACTCACTTGGGTGCCCAAATCTAACCAATGATTGATCCTACATGGATTCTCTCATAAAGACCTAGTGAGAGCATGTAGTAACTAGATAATAGGTGTACAAGATATATGATAAGACACATGAAGCAATTAGTCACACTGGAGGTTAGGGAAGGAGGCAAGGAAACACTAGGTTTAAACACCACTAGGAAAGTGGTGGGCACTAGTATGATTAGAAATTCAAAATGTTTAATTATAAAAATTGTTCTTTTAGTTGATGGATTAAAACACAACTTTCTTAGTATTAGCAAGCTTTATGATAAGGGATTTGTTATAAAATTTGTTTCAACTAAACTCATGATTAGTTTAAATAGAAAATTGATTTTAGAAGGTAAAAGGGACAATGTTTATATGCTTGATGTATCTTATGTTGATAATTTCAATACTACTTGTTATGTTTTAAATAGCGTGAAAATCAAATAAAAACTATGCAAGACATCTTATTAGTTACTTAAAGTAGGACACCCAATCTTTTACATCTTTATGTCTTTAGGTGTAATGCTTTGTTCGTATTAATAGAAAATCTCTTCTAAGAAAGTTTCATCCTAAATATGAAGAAGTCTTCTTGGGCTATTCCTTTATAGGTAAATCCTATAGGATCTTTAATAATAAGTTCTTAGTTGTAGAGGAGTCCACCCATGTTGCGTTTGATCAATATGATAAATTCGGTGAGTCTAGGTTATAAGAAGATGAAAAGGTAGTGGTTACCCAAGGAGTAGAGTTTATTGGCTTAGGTAATAGAGAAGAAACTTAAAAGCTATTGCCTAGATAATGGAGAACCTCATCTAGTCATCCTAGGAGATCCATCTATAGGAGTTATAACTAAGCATGGACTTAGGAAGGTGGTTAGTCATTCTTCTTTTATCTCAATGATAGAACCCACAAACATAGAACAAGCCTTATCTGATGAGTTCTAGATCCTAGATATGCTAAAAGAGCTAAACCAATATGTTAAGAATGATGTGTGGGAGTTGGTTAGTAGGCCTATGGACTAAAGTGTAGTAGGTACCAAGGGGGTATTCAAGAATAAGATGAATGATTCTAGAGCAATGATAAAGAATAAGGCTAGGCTATTGTCCAAGGGGTACAATCAAATTGAATGTATTATTTTGAGGAGACATATTCCCCCGTAAATAGATTAACAGCCATTAGAGTGTTACAAATCTAGGATCCCTAGCCTATGATTTTGATTATGACAAACATTATTGATTGAATTGAACATTTTCATGAAATATGTTAGATATTGTTTTTATTTTGTGCACTAATGATTGCAAGTACAATATTCAAGAAGACTAAAGACTCAAGATTGGATAGGTTAGGATGTCAAGTCAAAAGAGTCTATATTTTATTTTCTTTAATTTTCTATTTTCTTGAGTCAGGCCACATTAGACCGTATATAATTGGGTGATCATGCACACACACAAGGGAGAGAGAAAATTTTGTAAAAATTAAAATTTTCTAAGCAAATCGAACTGTATAATTAAAATTTGTACTATACAATCAATTCTTTTAAAGAATGGTTCAATGGCTAATTGAAATCTTATATTCTATAAACTAATCATACTGTATAATTTATTTCATAATCAAAATCCCAGTCACTAGATTAATTAAAGTAAGATTTTAAAATTGATTTTTTGAACTAATTATATTATACGATGCAAATCATATTATGCAAAAATTTGAAATCTTACTAAAATTAACTCTCATAATTAGTTAAACCATGGTTTAATTAATGATAGTCAATCAAACTATATGATGTAGATAATTCCTGATGACAAACATAGATAAAATTTGGTCATCCCAAAGATTGTACTAAATAAAACTATGATTTTTAACCTAATCATACTCCACGAGGATGATCATACCAAACAACTAGCAATGACAAATTTAGACATCCAGAAAATCATACGAAATGATGCTGCAATTTTTGAATTAATCATTTTATTGTTGTGAGTCTAATTTCAGGAAATAGAATTTTGATGATAGCAAACATTTCTATTTTTCTATGACTGTATTGCCTACTAATGTTTCAGGTCCACAAGATTGAATTGCAAATCGAATCAGCTCAAGATTGGGTATGTTATGACTGAGTCAGCATGTAATGTAGGGCATCCTAGTTAAGGCAGTCGCAATTAAGCCAATCATCCTGGATGATGTTAGCACCGTTCGGGATGATAGGTTAAAATCAGAAAAAATCATTCGCTATATCTATCTAGGCATCTTTTATTTTTGGACATCGTCCAAGACATCTTCCTATATGATGCAGCATAATTATGCCTAAATTAATCTAGTAATTAAGAAAAGCAATTAAGGTTTGATTGTTCAATCATATCATTCTGGATGATTGCACGATTATTCGATACGATCAGTTCACAAACCTTAGTTCTTTCTAGACAATCAAAAATTGGCTTGGCTCCATTCAAGGCGATGCTCTGGATGATATATACTCTATTGAACTAATCGTCTAGGACGACGTTCGTGAGATCGGCCTAGATAATCAAGTTATTTTTTCATCATCCAGACATCCATTTAGGGTGATGTTCTGGATGATATTCATCATTTTGTACTAATCGTCCCGGATAATTATGAGATCGTCCTTGAATATCTAGTTATTTTTCCATCGTCTAGACATCCATCTAGGGTGATGGTTTGGATGATATTCAATGACTTGAACTAATCATACATGACGATATTATATTATCCTGGATGATTTGAATAAAGTAACCTTCTAATCGTCCAAACTTATCCAAATCGTCTTAGCTAATTGAGCTAAATTTGAATTGATTGTACAGGATGATCAATAGATCATCCTGGATGATATTTGATAATTAGTTGCTAATTATGGCTAATTTGGAGCCCTTATTTAAAATATCTCTTATTTTTCTCAAGAGAATATATTTTGTTGTTGTCTTGACCTTATAGAGCCAAGACGATGGGGAGAGCAAGGGAGAGAAAGTGAGGATCTTATGAGGGAGAGTTTGTGAGGGATTTCATAAAGGTTATTCCAAGAAAGGATATGATTCATCTTCTTTGGTTGTCATCCCTGATTCCTTGGAGGTTTTAGAGATTTCTACTTTAGCAAGTGATCAAGGTTCTCTGCCTACTTCTGGAAGAAGCAAAAACAGTTTGGTTCTCTGCCTATTTCTAGAGGAAGCAAAAGGAGTTGGGTTCTCTACCTCACTAGGTTGGTGGAAAGGAGTTTTTGTACGGGCTTCTCCACCTTATTGTGGGGGCAAAAAGAGAGACATTGAGTTTAGTGCAATACTCGGAGGAGAGGCTCCGCTGAGTGGACGTAGGTCAAGTTGACCGAACCACTATAAAATCTAGTGTATTATTTCTTATTATTACTTCTGCATTTAATTTTTGTACTTCGTTTTTCTTGTGGTGAATCTTGGTTTGATTTAAGATTATGTTTTTGTTTTGAGAAATTTTTAAATACCAATTCACCCCCTCCTCTTGGTTAGCCTCGAGACTAGTTCATAAGGGCTTAACATCCCTAATGAACTTTCATGTGATATGAGAACACTTTCAATTGTATGATAGTCTTATTATACTTGATGATTTAACTAAAAACAACTAACCATATTGTATGATGATAATAGTATGGGATGAGTGATAGAGATGACTTTCAGTCATCCTAGGAATTGTCCTGCACAAATAGATAAAAGTAAATAAATCATACTGGACAAACTCTAGATCATACTATATAATGTGTTCATAGAATTTGAACAGTTCCTTTGAAGAATTATTTACATCATGTTGGATGAGACTAGTTTTAAACTGATTGTACTGTACGAATATTGATCGTACTGTATAAACAGTGACACCCAACTTGAATTTTTAGAGTTTCTTAAAGCATATTATAAAATAAATTTCTTTAAACTTATCTACATATATATGAGGAGAGCAATGTGACTGAAGAAGAAACTCTAAGAGGGAGCTTTTGAGCAAAATTAAAGTTTGTGAGAGGATGGAGAAGGTGAGCTTGAGCGTGAGGGAGAAGTATTATGATTGGATCTTACGATTGCTCTGGGCTAGCTACACACTTGTTCCTCCTATAGCCTTGGTGAGTCTTGTCGGGAGATCTATTGGGAGAGATACTTCTTAGTCTAGTCCTCAAGGTTCTCCCTTCTCCAAGAAAGAGAAAAAGGGGTCAAGGTTCTCTGCCTGTGAAAGGAGCTTCAGTCCTCTGCCACATCGGGTTGGTGAAAGAGAGTTTTTAAAGGCTTCTTGGCCTTGCTGAGGGAGAAAAGGAAAGTCACTTAGTGTTAGTGCAATACTCAGAGTGGAAGACTACAAGGAGTAAACATAGGTTAAGGTTAGTCGAACCGCTATAAAACCTAATGTGTTCTTTTTTATTTATTTTCTACATTTTACTTTTTGCACTTCATTTTCATTATAATGGCTTGGTAAATTTTTGAGATCAATATTCAGTTGTGGAAATTAAAATTTCATAATCATCACTAAAATTATTATTAAAATTATTAGCTTCTATATTATAAAATTTAATTACTTATTTCTAAAGTTTTAAAAATCTAAAAATAGTTAGTACTCCTATTTAGGATTATTTTTAAAAGTACCAATTCATCTCCCTCTTGACGCATCTCAAACTTTCATAGAGTTATATTAGCTTTTGCATGCTTTATATGAGATGGATATTAAAAGTACCATTCTAAATGGTGTTATTAATGAAGATGTATATATAAATCTGTGGGTCTCCGAAAGGATTCTACTCGTGTGGTTCAAATGCAAAGAGTACGACCGCACTATCTCGTAGGATAAAACGACCGTAGGCCTTTACACCCGACACAAGCAGGCCGATGGAATAGCAGATAGAGTTATACATACGATTAGCCATGGAGGATAGTGGCTTTCACCTACCAACCTCGATGGATAATAATATATATAACCTAAAAGTTCACGAGATTTCCCTCACTCGATACATCAGCTCGAACAGGGTTTATTTGATTGTGGGGTTCGATTTCCTACGGGCGCAAGCCCCCGTAGTTAATTACATCTTAGACCTCGGTCTAAGAAAACTCTCGATTAAGGATGTTAGATTATCTTCTCTAATGGGTTTAATGCAAAGGGAAAATTCTAGGCTTTCCTAATCAAAGGGGAAGGAGGTCCCAACTTGGTTCAATCAATCACACGTTGTTCAGTCATCACCCGGTCGGCTCGAAGAAGTGAAAACTGGAGAAAAAAAAAGAGACAACGCATCTTAAGAAAGCACTAGAGAAAGAGGGAGGTGGCATCATCTGTGTGATGCGGATGGGTAGGATTTATAGCTTCCAAAAGAAAAGAAGGCTTACCCACCGATAAGGCGTATAGTGGTACACTCGTACCACTAGTGTGGGCTCCGAAAATTCGGCCCCGGCCTCCGCTCGCTTTTCTTTTTTCGGCGAGGGAGTTTTAACGAACTGAGTTCCGAGGTAAATTTTGGAAGGCAGATGGGTTTGTAGATAAGACACTACCCAGAGATTTCGCCCTCATTTTGTGAGGACTTTATGATCTGAGTTCTGATTTCCTATAGGCGCAAGCCCCTATAGTTAATTACCCCTCTCGATCACGAGAGAGAACTTTCGATTAAGGCTAGTCGTCAATCAGATACGTAAATATACGTGTTATCTGGCATATAGTAGCAGTAGCTGTTGTTTTGTTGCATATAATTCAAATTAAGATCATTTTCAAGCTCCTTATGATATTCTGCATTGTTCTTTCAAGTTCAATCAAGTCCTTGTAGTCTTGTTCAAGTTCGAGCTCAAATTCTATATCCACAAATTTTAGTTCAATGTCAAAGTTCACTGTCTTCTGAAGTCTTTGCAGATTCGTTCAAATCATGCTCTTACTCGGGTCCAGTTCAATTTCACTTTACTTGAGTTCAATTTTATTAAGTCATTTGGATCCTGTTCAAAGTCCAAGTACAAGTCCCATTTTGTTGTTCTGTTGAGTTCAAGTTCAAATGAGAGTCCAAGTTTAAGTCCTCACTTGGTTCAAACCAAGTTAAGAAAAATTGGGCCTTTCCCACCACGCTAAGAAAAGCGTGCATGGTAGGTGCCCTCTTTCAAGGACACCGCGGCCGTGTAATTTTTCGATCCCCCACCACGCTAAGAAAAGCGTGCATGGTAGGTGCCCTCTTTCGAGGACACCGCGGCCGTGTAATTTTTCGATCCCCCGCCACGCTAAGAAAAGCGTGCATGGGTATTTTGTTTGTAAAAAAGTATTTTTTTTTAGCGTGCATAGGTGGTCGTTTTGTCTCGACGAATGCGTTGAAACGAGTTCTCGGAGTTTTAGAGTTTAGAAGTTATACCTTGGCGGTCGTCGGTGCGGATCGAGGGAGAAAGAGTGAAGCATTCTTTATTACTTAAAATTAATTAATTACAATCAATTATATAATTATTTTTAATTAATCATTTTTAAGTGGTCGTTTTGTCTCGACGAATGCGTTGAAACGAGTTCTCGGAGTTTTAGAGTTTAGAAGTTATACCTTGGCGGTCGTCGGTGCGGATCGAGGGAGAAAGAGTGATGCATTCTTTATTACTTAAAATTAATTAATTACAATCAATTAAATAATTATTTTTAATTAATCATTTTTAATTAAATATAATTAATTATAGTAATTAATTAAATTTATTATAATTAATTAAGATAAAAAGTTATAATTAATTTAAAATTAATTATAACTTAAATATTAATTAATTCTAATAAGACGTAATTAATTAACAATAATTAATAATAATTAATTTATAAATTTGATTAATTAAAAATAATAAAATTTAATTATTTATCTTTAATTAATATAATCATAATTATATATATATATAAAACAATCCCTCTGCTCGGTGGATTTGCGGGATTTGGCCGAAGTAGCACCTGAAAGGGAGAAGATTACCTTCACTACAGGGAGCTCCCGGTGTTGCTTCCGATCGGACAAGGAGGGAAGTCGATCGAGCAGAGGGGAGGTCGGGGTAGGCGTCGGTTTACAGAGGGAGGGAGATGGTCGCGGCTATATGGGGATCGAACGGATCTGGGAAGGTGGTGAAGGCGTCGGCACAGGGAGGTTCGGCCGGAGCTTGGAGGTAGGGTAAGTGCTCTCTCTCTCTCTCTCTCTCTCTCTCTCTCTCTCTCTCTCTCTCTCTCTCTGTGTGAGGATCGGGCTCACGGTCGGGAGCAGGAGTCGGCTACAGGAGGGGAGATCGGAGGAGAGGTGGCTTTGAGTCGTGGTTTGTGGTCGGGATCGGAGAGAGAGCAGGAGGTTCGTGTGATGGCCGGCGTCTGTAGGAGGAGAAAGGTTCGGGAGCCTTGCGAAGGGAGGTGATGTCGAGTGGAGGAACGAAGTCGATCGACCATGAAGGCGTCGGAGTGGCGACGACTGGAAGAGAGTGAGAGCGGGATTGAGAAGCCGTGTGGAAGTGGAGAGCAGCGAGTGATCTTGCGAATTGGAATCGTCCCGAAGGCTTCGTTCGCTCTGGTATTTAACGACGCTAACAGAGCGACCTCGAGTGGGGTTTGAGCGAAATTCGCGGAGAAGCGACGTAACGGCGCCGAGCTTACAGGATTCAGCGGGATTCCTTACTTGATTTCAGGATTTCAGTCGGGATTTCGGGAAGGATTTGAGGCAGAATTCTGGGATTCGTCGGGCAAGGTATGAATGTGATGCTTCTTTTTTTTTCTTTTGGTTTTTACATGAAGGTTAACAAATGCCCCCCCAATAAATGTGGTACGCGTCTAGAGCGAATCACGTTTGTTGTAAGATGTTCGGCCTTGTGGATCTCTAGATATTTATTCTCTCTCTCTCTCTCTGTGTGAGGATCGGGCTCACGGTCAGGAGCAGGAGTCGGCTACAGGAGGGGAGATCGGAGGAGAGGTGGCTTTGAGTCGTGGTTTATGGTCGGGATCGGAGAGAGAGCAGGAGGTTCGTGTGATGGCCGGCGTCTGTAGGAGGAGAAAGGTTCGGGAGCCTTGCGAAGGGAGGTGATGTCGAGTGGAGGAACGAAGTCGATCGACCACGAAGGCGTCGGAGTGGAGACGACTGGAAGAGAGTGAGAGCGGGATTGAGAAGCCGTGTGGAAGTGGAGAGCAGCGAGTGATCTTGCGAATTGGAATCGTCCCGAAGGCTTCGTTCGCTCTGGTATTTAACGACGCTAACAGAGCGACCTCGAGCGGGGTTTGAGTGAAATTCGCGGAGAAGCGACGCAACGGCGCCGAGCTTAAAGGATTCAGCGGGATTCCTTGCTTGATTTCGGGATTTCAGTCGGGATTTCGGGAAGGATTTGCGGCAGAATTCTGGGATCCGTCGGGCAAGGTATGAATGTGATGCTTCTTCTTTTTTTTCTTTTCGTTTTTACATGAAGGTTAACAACTAGCCTTTGGACCCTAAATCTATAAAAGATGTAGTGTCATATACGCGACACTAACATCTACGACCTAACTAATGCAATCCTGGACTTATTCCTTGCCTGAAAAAGGAAGCCAGCTAAAACCACCTAATCGTATAAAATACATGCTATCCAGTCCATATGAAAGATGGGTGGGTAGTTAGACATTGGAATTTGGGATCAACAACTAGAGGAGTTCCTAAGTGATCCCACACTTATGAATGGTATTATGCACCTAAGCAAATGCAATTAATTTTTAATTTTAATTAGTTGCTAATGTAATTTATGCTGGTTAAAATCTCCAAATCAGAATTGTATGAAATTTTAAAAAGGCTTATAAAATAATTTTTTGAGAATGACTAAACTTCCTCAGGTTCGGCACTTCATCCTCATAGGCCAGATTATCCGGACTCTACCCGCAGGCGGGGAAGTTGTCTAAAAGAAGAGAGAATGCATGTATGCAACCCCGGACGATTTTGACTATTCCCTAAATCGTTATGTTTCTATGTGAGTTAATCTTAAAATTTTATTATTAATTACGAGTAGAAAAAATTTATTCCTAGAAGAGCCTAGCGAGTCAGGCACAAGCACATGCAAGAAAGAAACCTATGAAAAACATATCATTTCTACTGCGCAAGCAAAGTAAAGAAAACACAGCAAAAATAGAGAAAGCCCACAAAAAAGAGTGTACATGGCAAGTGCCATACAATATTACATCACAGAGTACAGAAAAGTAATGGTGGCCGGGCTCCACCGACAACAACCCGGGAATGACGCAAATCTTAAAATAAGGCATTTTATATCTTCAGTCTACATCTTCCCTTCCTTGATTTGTCTATGGATCATCTTCATCTCTTTGAGCTCCTCGTAGTATGTCCTCCAAAAGGGTGTCCAAATGAAAAAGGAAACCCCATGTAGGAGTTTTCTTTTCCCTTTGGACCCCCTCTAAATTTAAAATGCCTCATTTTAAAGATTTTTACATTATTTACATCAAATACAGTACATCAGAAAGAAAAGAAAATCTAGACTCTCCTGCAAGGGTTATCCTAAGCAGTTATGATCAAAATCAAAAATAGTCCAAGCAGTTATATATAAATGAAAATGCTGAAAATAAATCACACTTGGCCATGCTCTAATTATTGGAGGCTAAGCAGCTGAAGGGAGTACCTAAAGCAGTTATAAATGATTATTATTAATTTTAGTCCCTTTAGCGCTGTGTGAGCACGGCCACCTGCAAGAAGACAATATTAGTATGAAAAAGCGTGCCTAACCTATGGGTATTCTAACACTCACAACAACAGTGCAGAAAGAAAGCTAGAAAACATCACAGAAAAAAAAAAGCTAAAGCAAGTAGTAAAGAAAATAGCACACGGATCACATGCAAGTCGCCACAACACAGAGACAAAAGAAAAGCATCGGCCTAACCTAAGACTAGTAGTCGTGTCCTAGCAAACCAGTCTAAGTGTGTGTAGGTTGTGTGGTTTTGGTAGGTCCTATATAGGGAAGCTTAATTTAAGTTACTTGCATTTTTTTTTATTTGTTAAAAGGGCAAATAGATTTTAATTAAAGTTCAAATCTTAGTGTCTTAACATTGATTTTAAACATTTTTATTTTAGTACTTGATTAATTATCACCTTTGTTTCACACCGAGGCCGTGAGGTTTATTTCACTCTCCTTGGGGCTAACTTAATAGCCTCGTAGGCCTGGGTTACCCAATGATAATTAACTTTGTTATTTTATTTTAGTTTGTTATGAAAAGAAAAGAAAAAAAAAGTGAATTAAGTATTTAATTAATCAAATTTGTTGGTTGATTTTAGAGATTATTCTGAGGTTTGATATTTAGAAATATCTTATCCTAATGAATTCAGCTTATAATTTGATCCCCTAATTAAATCTACATCTTTTAAATTTTAGATTGGTTAGGAGTTAATTATTAGTTTAGTTAGATTTGATTTAGGTTTATGTTTTAGATTTGCAATTTAATGATTATAAATGTTAATTTATAATTTGATTAAGAGTTAAGTGTTTTAACAGATTTTAAGAATTAGATTAAGGTTGGTTGGTTGATTATTAGTGAATTAAGAAAATAAAAATCAAATCTAGGAAAGCGTGTCACTAAATTTTTGTTTTAATGTTTCTATCCTATAGAGAGCATGCATCCTAAGTCTATATTTTCTAAGACTCGGTCCTTAATTTTTGTCCTTAAATGTCACTAAAGTTATAGGACTAAAAGCAGTGTTGTTTTCTAATAAAGTAAAAGCAATTCTAATTATAAATGAAGCTTCTATAAGGCCCTAAAGGGTGGGAAGCGTGCAATGATCTAGGCCCCTAAGGTTTTCTAAGTTTTTAAGAAAACTTACAGCACCGGGGGCTATGACCCGGTGGTTCCGCCCGTAGCACCCCTACCAGAATGAATAGGGGCGACTGATGCTCGGATTCGGTTGTTCTAGCTCCTTCTCCAAATGCTCCCATGCTCCTTGTCCATTGCTTTCCAAAAAGGTGCCTCGCAAGAAACAAAAGAGAGATGTATTAGAGCATGTTCTATATAAATAATGACAAAAGGAAATGAAAAATGTAATAAAATATAGAACGTACCTTTTTGTATACCGGTTGAGCCACTTATTTTTTGGGTTCTCCTCATTTTGCAATTGTTCAACATCAAAACAAAGAAGAAATGACAGAGAAAACTAACAAACAAAGCAAAGGACAACTAGATGCAATGAAAAGAAAAAGAATAAAAATCAAATACAAAATGGATGTATGCATTGTTGTTATTGGGTACACTTTTTTGAAGTCAAGTGTACCCTAAAGCAATATTTACAATGTCCTTTATTGTTCCCACAATCCAAATAAGGCACTTGATATGTTTGAAACATCTACCTACAACACACTCTAAACAAAGCCCAAAATAACTAAGGGAAATGAACTCCTAACACTAAATTTAAAATAAGACTCTCTTTTGTTTTATATTTATCCAAAATCCTATATTTTTTTAGAAGCTAATACTAAAGAAAGAAAATTCAAATAATCAAGGACTATCTTGCTCCAAAAAGGCACTAAAAGCCTTCCAACATAAAGCTACCCAAAGCTTCAAATCCCAAAACTCATTCTTTAGAAATAAACACTAATAGAATTAATTCAAATGAGAAAGCGCCATTTGTCTCCAAAAGACACTAAAAGACCTTACTACACAAGTCTACTTAATCCCAACATGACTTGTAAGAACTTCTAAACTAAGTGCCACATATAACCCCATATAAATCATCTACCAAGCAAATCCCATTTTACACAAAACTCTACAAAACAAATCAATAATCAAGTGCCTCTTTTCATTTGGAGTGTGGTAGACTTGTGGAAGCTTTTCAATGAATGGGCACTATAAAGCCCTTCATCAAGAAACATTCACAAGACGAAAACACATTACAAAATAAAAAGAAATCAAATTCTCATTATAAAACAAATTGTGAAACCCGTCACAAAACTTCACTATAAAAGCTCACAAAACCTTCAAAAGGCATTTTAACGTAAATCTGTAAGCTTACTTTAATAGTATCAACCATATAACCTTGCGAATGTTTTAGTGGATATCAACTATGCTCCTTCAAAATTTACCCATGATTTTAAGTACAAAGCTATGCTAATCAAGTTTCAATCATTCATGTCTTAAGATATATGCAAAGTGAACCTTACTACATCATTAGCAAGAAGTTTAAAACCTTGTAGAGCAAAGACAATCTCAAAATTTCATGCTTACATGACAACTTCTCCCTTTTGGAAGCCTTAGCAAAAAAAGAGCAACTCATGTTTGGAACCTTATTTTCAAAAGTATATAGAAATCATGCTCTTAAATACTCATATAAATGCTTGGCTCATGACAAAATTTACCCAACAATCCATACCAAAATCATCACAATGAAATCATGACTATATGATAATGAGAGTTATAGTTATATGATAGGAGACCAAATCGAATTATCTAATATTGAAACTCAACCAAAATATGACTATAAGATATAAAATTTGATGCCAACTCATCTCTTTTCTACTTCTAGAAGACATGTCAAACTCACAACTGCCAAAAATGTCCGAAAGAGAATTGCATTTATATTTGATATTAGAACATAAAAGAATACATAAATACTTCCTATCGGCAAGTGGAATCATGCGTTTATATGTTAAGCATATGATTTTGCGACATAAAACAAGAGCGATATCCAAAGGAGACAACCTATGTCAAACTTCACAAGAACCTTACAATAAAACTTGCACTAATCCTCCACAAAAATCAACCATAAAACTATATAAAAGATGTAGGGATTCTTACATAAGAGCTATGAATGGCCTACCCAAGTGCTATAAAGATCTTTATGCAAAAAAACAGCGATAAAACCTCCAAAATATGCACTTGTTTCTTGCAAAAAACAGTGAGAAAAAGCTTATAAAAACTGTAGGAATCCCTACCAAAAAGCAATGCAATATCCATTCGAATGCGGTGAGGATTCTTATGTAAAAACAGCGGTAAAACCTCCAAAATCTGCACTTGTTTCTTACAAAAAACAGTGAGAAAAAGCTCCAAAAAAATCTGTAGCAATTCTCACAAAAAGCAATGAAAGAACCACCCAAAAGAAACTCAAGAAGGTCTTATAACATATGATATATGAAACTTATTTATGCCAATAAGACAACCCTTCCAAACAAGTGATATGGCATACCCATATTTTTCTAAAATATGATTTGAACACTTTAACTCAAGTACAAAAAACATATGGAACCTATAGTGATCATACATGCTACAAAAGATTATTTAGCATATTTGATACTTGGCATACCCTTCATTTTCCTACGCATTGCCATGACAAATAGGGAAAATAATATTCAATATGGCACCAATGATATGCAACAAATAATCACTTTACTTGTAGGAAAATATAGAAAGAGAGCAATAGTAATAAAGCGACTTAATCATCGAATCGCCTAAAATTCCATCAACTAATCACGGATCATGAGAGAGTGGGATTGCTTAGCTAAATAACATTCATTAAATACATCAAGCTATATGTGAGTACTAGCACAAATATGCACCATGAAGCACCTTGATCTAGCTATGCATGGAATAGAATTTCACCTCTTTTTTTTAGAACAAACCACATGTTTGTAAAAGGCATTGCACACAAGAATACATCACTATGTTTAGATGCACATTCAACAAACAACTCCTCCAATATTCCCTAAACTCATCTCATAACAAAAGGGGTTAAGACCTCTTTTCTCTTCTTGCCACACATGAGTATTTATAGGAAAATTAGAGGATGGCATGTAGATTTCTCCAAATAACATAACAACCACAAAAGTTACTTGAAATTCATCAAAACTCACTACCAATATTACTAGTTAAAAAGAAAAGCTTTAAACACTACAATAAGGAGATTTCATAAGCATAAATATGTCCAAACTCATGGGAAACATGCGGAACTTTTATATCTAAATATGGTCACACAACATTTGGTTAAGTAGCTTCCTATGCCAAACTCAAAGCTTCATGAGTCATCAACCAATATATCATGATTTTCCTTAAATACAATAGTCAAACTACAATATTCGAGCAAATGAAGGCATAAAACCAAAGGTTTAGCAACCATGACATTTATTCCAAAAGATAACTTTAAGATGATCGTGACATAAACTTTAACAAAAGTATATAAATTATTAGTTCTAATAGACTTATTGAAGCATGCTTGTAAATCTAAACCTCTCCTAACATAGGCATATAGGATTCAAATGGCAAGCCTAAACATGAATGATAACGAGATACACATGCTTATTAAAGAAGACGAGGCAACACCTCCAATAATCCATAGACTTACATCACAATGAAATAAGGACAAAAATTCCTTTGCTTTCCACTTCTTTCTAACTCCAAAGAGCTCAAAGTTTCATGTTAGGCACTAGCACAAACACCTTGCGTGCACACTTTGATAGAAGATCAAAATGGCCTATCACGCTTTTTATATGGTTTACACCTAAATCTCTAAGCCAAATGACATGAACCAAAATAAATTTCCAATGCCAAAATATTTGTTCAAATCATCACATAGGAGAAATACATCAAAATAAGCTATGCAAGTTATCACAAAATCCATCACATAGAATGAATGTGCTCACTTAGAAATCAAAAGGGATTAGAGGTGTGATGACATACACACCAGAAGAGTTCAATCCACATTTAACTTAACCAAAATAAAACTCTACATTGTTGCCAACTAAAATCACTCACAAAATTCTAGATCCAAATGAGAAGAGATCATGGTAGCTAGAGTAGAAGAAGAAGATTAAGGAGAAGGGGAAGGGAAGGGAGAAGAAGAAGTAAGAGAAGGAGAAAGAGAGAGAGAGAAAGATACTCACCTTGCAAAGAAGCCGCTAAGGCGAGTCGATGGCGTCAGGTTCGAATTCGTTGAAGGGAGATCGATCGGGGCCAGTCCAAGCTACGTCGGGTTCGGTCAGGAGGGAACCGAGAGGGAGCAAGCCCTTTGGCTTGCTGAGCTCGTGCGAATGGAAGGGGGAAGCAGGGAGATGTGAGAGCGAGTCGGAGCTATAGAGAGGAAGGAGGGAGTCGGTCCAAGCGGCGTCGGCCTCCCCTGGGATTCGTGAACTGGATCGGGAGCAAGGAGTGGGGGCTTCGGCCTCTTCTTAGACTCACGAATGGAAGAAGATCGGGAGTCTGGGCGTCGGAAGAGGGAGCGGGATCGACAGCTCTTGAAAAGAGAGAGAGAGAGAGAGAGAGAGAGAGAGAGAGAGAGAGAGCTGTCGTGTTCGAATGCATGGGCCTGAGATTGAGAGCAAGGAGTCATAATGCCTTGGCCGAACTCGCGCATGGAGTCTTCATTCGGGGCAAATACGAGGCAATGCCGAAGAAGGAAGCCCGCCAATCTGTATCCTTCCTTGCAGTAGCTCAAAACACTCTAGCTACCATGATCTCTGCTTCGTATCGCTGCTTTGCCTATGGAGGATCGCAGGCATCAGGGGAGAAGGACGGTGCCGACTTCCCACTCAATCGGAACCGCTTGATTGAGTTTTCGGATGTGAGAATCAAATTTGAATTCATGAGAAAGTGGATTGGAATTTAATTGGAATTATTTTGAGCTAAATTAGGTCAGATTTGATCTCAACTTAAACTTAACTTGGGTCAAATCAAATGAACTTGGGCTCAGGGCGGCTCGACAAGACTAATTTAATGAAAATTAGACTGCGATTAATGCTGATTAAACTCAAATTGTTCTCGACAAGGTTCGCGAACATCGATCGAGTTTAATTAAACTTAGTCGGGCCTAATTCAACTTGATTCGAGTCGACTCGAGCTTGAATTCGGTTCGACGAGGTTCAATTAAATTGTTCGAAGATCCTCTAAGGCACTCGTACGAAAAACGAGGTCAACAAGATCAACCCCCTTCATTTAAAAACTCCTATTTCCCAACTTTGTGTACAAAATGAAAAATTCTTTATATGGGTTGAAGCAAGCACTTAGAGCATAGTATGAAAGGCTTAATACATTTCTCCAAAATAAATCATTTTTTTTAAGAGTAGTATAAATACCACCCCATTTCTTAAGAAAGGATGGCATGATTTATAGATTATAGAAATATATATAAATGATATATTATTTGGATCAATAAATCAAAACCTCTGCAATTAATTTTTTAAAACTATTAGTAGAGAGTTTGAAAAGAATATGATGGGAGAGTTAACATATTTTCTTAGATTTACTGTGAAGAAAAGGGAAGATGTTACCTTTCTCAATCATAGTAAGTATATTAAGGAAATTCTAAAGAAGTATGATATGGAAGGAACTAAGAAATAAATACACCAATGAGTTCAGTCATTCAATTAGAAAAGGGTGAGGATGGAATATCAATAGATCATAAAAAGTATAAGTGGATAATAGGTTCACTTTTATATTTGACTATTAGTAGATAAGATATAATGTTTATAGTTTGTCTATATGCTACATTCCAAGTTGATTCCCAATGAATCCCATATGACTACAGTTAACAGAATTCTTAGATATTTTATGGGTATCCAAAACTTAAGTATATAGTATCCCAAGCACAACTCTACATTTGAAATAATAGGGTATTCTAACTCAGATATTGTAGAATATAGAATAGATAGAAAAAGCACTTATGACACTTTCCTATTCAAAGGATAATCATTAGTTTCCTGATCTACCAAAAAATAAAATTCATTAGCCTTATCCACTGCTTAGTGGAATACATACCTGTACGTATGAAGTTGTGTTGCATAAATTTTATGGCTAAAGTAATAAATCCTTGATCTTGGATCTTCTGTAGGAAACATACAAATCATGTGTAATAATATTAGTATTATCTATATTTCTAAAAACCAAATTCAATATTCTCATACAAAGCATATAGAAGTTAGACATCATTTTTTCTAGAGATCATGTAGCCAAGGGAGACATAGAACTGCATCATGTAGCTACTAAAAACCAACTAGTAGACTTTTTTACAAAACCTTTTAGCTACGAGACATTTAGAACACTAAGAATTAAACTAGGTGTTATTGATATAAATGCTTAAAGAATAATGAGGTAAGAATATATAAGCAATTAATGTATGTTTGTTGTTTATGTTAATTATTTTTTTTATTGATAGTTTTTAATTAATCAGTTTTTTATGGTTTGTTGTATGTGTGTTTATTTGTGAAATTTGCTTAGTGTATCATCACTGTTCATCACATAAAAAATTTGATAAACATCATATAGTATGTTTACCATCATATTGTATGATCTTAACATATTTACACATCACCAGTGCATAGCACATCCAATGGCTTTGATTGAAATATTTATCGGTAGTCGTACTATACAAATCCCTATGTTGTGTTGTATGATACACGTGACATACACCATTGGATAAATTCAATTTGGATGGTACAATATTTAATAACCTATCATATTGTACAAACACCTATTTAAATTATATGCTGTATTAGTCAAATATTGTATCATCTGACTCCTTGGGATGATCTTCTTAACAAAGATTGCCAAGTATGATTTCGATCGTACTATACAATTTAATCAAATTTTTTAATTGTTTAGACTTGATGAATTAATTTTTTTATCATACTTTAATATTCATATTGTATTGTATGATCATCATGATATCTATTTAATGAGAGAGAATTCAACCTTTCAATTACACATTTCATCCTTCTCAATCTTCATCTTTTCACTCTCAATCCGTCCCATTTTCAAATGGTCAATGGAAAGCATTATAGGGATCTTGTAGGAAACTCTTCTAGATGTCATGTAGATCTGAGATTTCATGAAGCTACTAATGAAGAAACTTACCAAAGGTACAGTGATACAAGGATTACTCCATCAAAAATAAACAATCAGGAAGCTCTTAACTTCTAGATACTAAACCTCTTTGTTGGTACCACACTCCAATTTTTTTTGTCTTTAGTCTTCCCCTTTAATTTTGAATTACTTTTTAAGTTCTTTGCTAGCCTTACAGACAATAGTGAGTGCACTATGCTTCAATCCTTTATTTTTGGAAAACTTGTAGATATTACTTATGAAGATTTTGATCAAATCCTTCATCTTTCTACTACAAACCTAAAAGCTCACTCCATGGCCTTTATCCCTGACCATGATTGGACCCAAGACAACATAACCCTTAGGGTACTCCACTAAACACCCATGATCCATTTGTCTGCACCCTTATTCAAGATGCATGTATAATTCAACATATCATTCGAAACATTTTTTTATAGCGTGAGAGGGTGACCAACAGCGGGGCCTACACATTAATCAAAAATAAGAATATTACAAGTCTTTAAAAGGGACCTTCACCTCTCTAATGCTCCAAAAGAGCAAAAAAAAAATTACAAATATTTCCTACGAGCTGATGGTCCCTTAAACTATAAGTTACAAAATCACCTAATAACATTCAAGTGTTACAAGAAGACAACATCCAAAAAAGAAAGAAGAAAAAGTAATCAATAAGCACATTCTTTCTGCAAAAAATAAGCATATCCTTCACCAGGAAAACCTTCCCCTTAACTTGCAAGATAGAAGAAAACCAAGAGAAAAACAAACATAGCAAACAAAAGGAATAACACCAAGGATAGAGATTGGTTAAAAGAAGTTTCCCATAACAATTATCTAAAAAAGATGTAGAGATACTCCCTTCAGCATTAATGATCAATAACCTAAAAATCCTCAGCAAACAATTAATACAAAACATAGCCGTCAACCAGTAATAAGAATAAAATTTCCATTTAACAACGGTAAGCCCATGAAATATTATGGGAGATCCAAAACTCGTCAAACAAGCCCATGAGGCAAAATTAGCATATGGCAGCATGGCTGAGAGCAGCTGATAAACCCATGCATCAACTGCAAAATTATTACACCAAAACCCATCATGTCAGAGCCAAAAGAACAAAAGCACACCAAGCCAAAAGTCGAAGGAGCATACTAAACATAAAATAATCTAGTTCCAAAACCCAAAAATATAAGCACAATAATCCAGGAACTTTACGAGGGAAGCCATCAAAAAATCCAGGCCAAAAGTGTCACGACCCGACCCGAGACGAGACGGATCCCGCCCGCGCTGGATCGCGACGGAGCTGCACTAACCAGGATCTAGCTTTGGAATTTGGTTCGGAACTGAATCTTCCAAATAATTAATTCACACAGACAACAAACACAGAGCTACTATGTATCATCAAATGCAGCGGAACAAAACATCTATCCGATTTCATTTCCTCAAAACAATCATTTACAGATCAGTACATGGCTTTCGACAGAAAGAAAGACAGAACAGAAAAGCCATGACTGTACAAAAACCAAAAGTACAAAAGTACCTATACTGATCACTCTGAACTAATCCTGGACTTCCTTGCCTTTCCCAGAACCTGAAAACCACCAGAAAGCAAGGGTGAGCTCAACAGCTCAGTAAAGCAACAAACCTCCAATCAAAATCCTCAGAATCTCAAAACCAACACAGCAGACAAATCCGTACAGAATCGAAACAGATTCGGACAGATATCAAATCAACAAAAGACACCGAGTACTTTGACAGAAGAAGAATACACTAAAAAAGTAACCTCTGAATCATGTTGCCAATGGATTACAGTTCAGAGGAGGATTTGTATTTTCCAGAGGAAGATGAATCAGACCATAGCATAGCGTCTCGGATGGGACATGTAAACTTGGGTGGTAATTCTGAATCAACAGATGAGTCCCTAAACGCAACGATGGCTGACTCTGAAAAAATGTACAGTTAAATGACTCTGAACCGGAGGAGATTGCTCAAGTGCAGTTAAGAAGTGGCAAGATACTACCGCCTCCACCGAAGAAAGGGGTCTCCAATAAAGATAAGGAGAAAGAGATAGTTATCAACGATGATATTATCCCTGAAGATCCCAAGAAAAAGAACACTTCAGCCAATGGGATAGATTATAATATTTTATCCCATCAGAGAAAGATCCCAGCACAGCTCAGCATATACGATGCGTTGGTAATGTCTAAAGACCTTCGGGAGACTGATTCAGGCTCTCAAAGATCCCGAAAGATACGAGGCGTATTTTGCTGAACGTAATTTGACTGAGGTTCTGCAAGCTCGTAATGAGCCATTTATTACTTTCTCCGAAGAGGATATGATGCTTGAAACTGCAGACCATAACCGTCCTCTGTATGTTACTGCATAGAGCGATAAGCTGATCATCAGTCTAATCCTGATCGATCCTGGATCCTCCGTGAATCTGATAAGCTTGAAAGCACTAAGATCCCTCTGCCTTGATGTTGAACACCTCGGACCAGATAAGTTAATGGTATATGGTTTCAACGAAAAAGGGAAGAAAACCCTTGGATCATTCATGCTCCCTCTTGTATTTGGAGAGCTCCATACAAAAGCTAAATTCCATGTGATTGACGCGGATACTTCATTCAAGGCGCTACTAGGTCGTCCCTGGTTGCATGAATATGGCATTGTCCTGTCTACATTACACCAGTGTATGAAGTATCTCAAAGATGGAGAAGAATTCATGATCTCTGGTGATATTCAGCCCTTCATAGTTCATGAAGCAACAGTTTATGAAGATGCACGGTACTTCTGCCAAAGAAGCAAAAGCCTTCGAGTTCTCTCCAGACTAGGGCATCAAATTCAAAGGCTGCAAAGCGACCTGAACGGGAAGGTGAGAAGAAGCAGGTGGGGAGAAAGAAGGCAATGCCGACTCTTTCCAAAGCATCGACCATTCCCAAAGAAAAGAAACATGTACCTCATCTTGAGAGTGACACGGATGAAGACAATGTTACTCCTACCAAATCTCGAAGAGTATGCCAGTCTACAGATGAATGGAGTTGGCAGGTTGAATTTTCAAATGATGATTATGACTACGATTCTATTTATATGAACACGGTGCAGAATGTGTTCTCTAAAAGAATAGACAGCCTATCAATTTCAGATAGTGTACTCGTAGTCACGCTTGTTCCCTTACAACACTTCAAAGAAATTATTCCGCGCGAGATGCATAAAGTTGAAGAACTCGCCACCCTCTATCTACATCCCCTTAAAAATGGGACTATGCCAAAGAATGTGTTATATTCCATGGGAGTGCGCGAAGAGGAAAATAATGACTGGTGTTGCATGCTCCTCGATTCTGAAGAGTTATTTCCTACGAGTCTCCCTAGGTTCAATACCAAAAATATTCAGAGAATGCTATGAAAACAAGTCAATATTCCTACCACCAAGCGACAACTTCGTACAAGCTTGGGCCTCTGGTATGGAAGGAATCCGCGCCCTCTACGATGAAAGGATACAGATGCATATAAAGGTATCGGATTCATCAAACAAAAATTCCTCCGTAAAGAGACTTGCCGGGCAATCACATGCATAGAAATTGAATCCGATGATGGTGGCGCTGAAGAGACATACAAAGCTGATGATTATGATGATCAACCCGTAGAGGCCGAACCTGCACCAGAAGAGCTTGAAGATGGTGGACAGGCAGCCACTATGGATGAACTAAAAGAGGTCAACTTGGGAACTGAGGATGACCCTCGCCTGACCTTTATCAGCTCTCTCCTACCCGAAGAACAAATAAAAGAAATAAAAGAACTCTGTGAATTCAGTGACTGTTTTGCCTGGACATATGCTGAGATGCCCGGCTTATCCCCTGATGTAGCAATTCACAGATTAGCAATCAAACCGGATATAGCTCCCGTCAAACAAGCTCCAAGGAGAATGAGATTGGAGATTGAAGAATAGGTGATCGCAGAAACGAAGAAACTCATAGAGGCAAGCTTCATCTGAGAAGAAAAGTAGCTGATTGGATTACAAATATCGTCCTAGTGAAGAAGAAGAACGGCCAGATTCGTATCTGTATTGACTTCAGGGACCTCAACAAGGCGTGCCCAAAAGACGATTTTCCACTCCCTGTATCTGAACTCTTGGTGGACAATACGTCCAACTACGACATGTTCTCCTTCATGGATGGATCGTCAGGATACAATCAAATCAAGATGGCGCCTGAAGATGAAAAGCACACGTCGTTCAGAACGCCCATCGGCATTTTCTGCTACACAGTCATGCTCTTTGGCCTGAAGAACGCTGGTGCCACCTACCAACGGGCGATGACTCATATATTTGATGATTTGATACATCAGAAGGTCGAGTGCTATGTAGATGACCTTGTTGTCAAAAGTCTTGGTCGAAATGATCACTTAAAAGATCACAGAATTGTATTTGAGAGAATACGAAAATTTGATCTGAAGATGAACCCTCTCAAATGTGCATTCGGGATCTCCTCCGGCAAATTCCTGGGATACCTTGTTCGTCATCGAGGTATACAGATAGACCCCAACAAAATTAAGGCGATCACGGAGATGCCACCACCAAGGAACCTTCGACAGCTTCGCTCACTACAAGGACAACTGGCTTTCATCCGGAGATTCATATCAAATCTGTCGGGCAGGTGCCAACCATTTTCGAAGTTAAAGAAGAAGGATGTCCGCTTCAAATAGGATGAAGAATGTCATGAAGCATTCAATAACATCAAGAAATACTTGTTAAATCCTCCCATTTTAATAGCGCCAATTCCGGGGAAGCCTCTTATACTGTATACGGCAGCACTAGAAGAATCCCTCGGAGCACTATTGGCTCAGCACAATGAAGAAGGAAAGGAGAATGCACTCTATTATATCAGTCGGAGATAGATTGAAGCGGAGGGGCGATACTCAATTGAAAAGCATTGCCTGGCACTAATTTTTGCAGTTCAGAAACTCCACTATATGTTATCCCATAAAATCACACTGATATCAAAGATCGATCCGCTGAAGTTCTTGATGACAAGATCAGCGTTGACAGGTCGTCTAGCCAGGTGGGCAGTACTATTACTGCAGTTTGATATCACGTATATGCCACAGAAGGCGGTGAAAGGACAAGTCTTGGCAGACTTTCTCGCCGCACATCCTATCCCGGCAGACTCTCCACTAAATGATGATTTGCCCGATGAGCAAATAATGCAGGTTGAGGAGAATGAAAATCTACCGTTCTGGGAGATGTACTTTGACGGGGCATCATCTATTAGACCTGTCCGACCTCCAAATATTGCAAGAGCCTAAGCCGGTATCGGTCTTGTTCTCATACCACCTGAAGGAGGCATAATAAGGTTTTCATTCAGTTTGACTGAACATCGAACCAGCAACGAAGCCGAGTACAAAGCTCTAATAGTAGGGTTGGAGATTGCAATTGACGTTAAAATTCAAAATCTTCAAATTTTCGGCTACTCTCAACTTGTGATAAATCAAGTCTTGGGCATTTACAAGATTTCTAAGGTTGAATTGGCTCACTACCACCGGCGGACCCTTGAACTCATAAAGCAGGTATCAAATGTTAAAATAGTTCAAATCCCTCAAGGACAAAACGTCAAAGCAGATTGCTTGGCTAAATTAGCCAAGGAAATGACAAATTCCAATGAGAAGAATCATATATTCATCGGAGTTTACAACCGTCGAATCTTAGAGCCCGCTCTGTTACAATTCCCGAAGGCGGAGGGAATTACAGATTCAAGTCAGCAGGATGAAACCCCAGTTGACCCTCAACCTCTCCATCAGATCATTATGGAAAATTATCCAGAATGATATCATATGGCCAAGAGACGTAAAGCTAGTCAAGCTTCAGAATCGTGGTGGCATTGTTTAGATATTAAAGTCGAAAATGATTGGAGGCAGCCATTCATTGACTACTTCAAGGAAAATAAACTCCCGACTGAAAAATCTTTGGCCGCACAAATTCGAAAAAGGGCGTTGCGATACGCATTTGTCAATGATACGTTGTACAAACGAGCCTTTAATCAAATATGGCTGAGGTGCCTAGGGACCGAGGAAGCTGACAAAGTAGTAACAGAAGTCCATAAAGGACTTTGCGGAGCACATCAGTCAGGTCCCAAAATGGTGCAAAATTAAGAGAATGGGTTACTATTGGCCGACCATGGTCAGAGATTGTATTGACCACGCTAAGAGGTGCCACGAATATCAAATCCACGGTGATGTTATACATCAACCGTCAAATCCTCTGCATCCAACAATAGCATCCTGGCCATTCGAATGTTGGGGCCCTGACATAATTAGGCTGATAGATCCGCCATCATCAGCAGGACATCGTTTCATTCTGGCAGCGACGGACTACTTTTCCAAGTTGGCAGAAGCGGCTCCATTCAGAGAAGTCACATCCGAGCATGTGATCAACTTCTTCACTCACAATGTTGTCTACAGATTTGGTGTGCCACGTCGCATAATTTCAGACAACGGTACTGCATTTAAAAGTACAAAAATCTATAAATTTGTTAATCGTCACAAAATCGATTGGCGATATTCGTCCATATACAATCCAAGGACAAATGGATTAGCATAAGCCTTCAATAAGACACTGGTGAAATTGTTGAAAAAGATCCTCACCAAGAACAAAAGAGATTGGCATACGAAGATGGCAGAGGCATTATGGGCATATCGTACAACCTATAAGACGCCAACCAAAGCCACTCCTTATTCATTGGTGTTCGGTGTTGAAGCCGTATTATCATTGGAGATTGAACTACCGTCACTTCGGGTAGCAATTCAGAATGATCTCACTCAAGAACAAAATGCCCGCCTCAGAATGGAAGAGCTCGACGCACTCGATGAACTCAGATTACAAGCTCAACAAATCCTAGAAATCTACTGAGGATGAATGGCAAAATCATTCGATCATATGGTGAGTCCTCGGACCTTTCAAGAAGGGGAATTGGTCCTGGTGCTGAGAAGACCAATCATCCCACATCGAAGAATAGGTGGCAAATTTGTATCAAACTGGGAAGGCCCCTTCGTCGTCGAGGTGTACCAGGGAGGAGCTTATCAGTTGATCGATCTGAACGGTCAGAGACCTATATCGCCTATCAACGGCCGACATTTAAAGAAGTATCATGCATGAAAATTCCATAACTAGTGTATTTTGTGATGAACAAAGTTTTATGTACATAGTTATCAGAGCATGCATATATTTATATTTTGAAATTATTTGTATAGCAAGAACACATTTCAAAATCCCCCATCAGACTGGGAGAATTTTAAATATTTATTCGGGTCGATATCGCGCTGCGTGCCGAGATCCCCGAATAAATATTTAAAATCTCAAAGATACAAAGCTTTTCCAAAATGTTCCTATGAGACTAGGGGCATTTTAAATATTCATTTGGGTCGACATCGTGTTACACGTCGAGATCCCCATATGAATATTTAAAATCTCAAAATTCCAAATTTATTCCATTCTAGAATGTCCCTGCGAGACGAGGCATTTTAAATATTTATTCGGATCGACATCGCGCTGCATGCCGAGATCTCCGAATAAATATTTAAAATTATCAATTCAAATATTCTTTTGTTCTAAAGAATACAATATACTTGTTTTCCAAAGTATATGTAGGTGTCTTTCAAAAACTAGAGACAATACCTTCTCCAATATACTAAAATTCAAAAGTCAAAGAAGAGACTTATGTGGCTATACACCACAACAAATTGGGTCAGAAAAGCTTGAAGTCTTTCGACAGCTTGAAGCTTAAGGTTCGAATGGGTGTAAAAGTTCAGATCCAACAAGCCCAAATATGGCCGGATCGCTGGCAGCTCCGTCTACTCAACAAGCCATAAGAAAGGCCGTAGTAGTGGAACCCCCACTTCGTCAACCCGTCAGTAGGGACTGTAGGAAGCACGAAGGAAAATTTGACTCGATAAGTTCAAGTTATCGTAGTCTACAAAATTGTCCCAAATGACTGGAGAATTAAAGTTCCATTGGGAATGATGAGTCACGAACAACTACCAAATGTTCGTAGGCTCCAAAATCTTCAACCACGAAGGATGACTTAAAATCTGTCAACTTTAGTAAAATCAGCAATGGGGAGCGCAATTCCCATAGCTCAAATCTGAAGTCTGAATGAGTGTAAGAGGTCGGATCCAACAAGCCCAAATATGGCCGGATTGCTGGCAGATCCATCTACTCAACAAGCCATAAGAAAGGTCGTAGTAGAGGAACCCCCATCTCAGCAACCAAAGGACAAAAAGCTGTCAAATTCTAGCTCTCCCGATCTGATGAACTCAAGTGATTTAAATTAAAGTCTTCTCAAGTAGTTAAGGATCAAGATACTACCTACGTTCGGTACTATCAACTGAATCCAGAACCTGCAAATCCTTCAATAAATTCGTAAAGCACGAAGCGATGATCGAAGGAATTTTTCTTCAACAAGTCCGGTAAAGCAGAAAGCAAAGGACCGGAGAAAATTATCTCAAAGTTCACACAAAGCCTTAGGCTGAACTAAAGAGATTCGTCATCAACAAGTCCGTTATAGACAAAGCTCTGGACCGATGACTTTTCGCCATCGACCTAAAACAAATCTAAGGGTTTAGGTCATCGACATCTACTCCTTCATCAAGCCCGCCAAAGCTAGAAGCAAAGGGCTGAAGATACAAAAAGCTACCTAATAAGTCAACAAAGACAAATCAGGTAATCTTCCATTAATGGCCGCAGCACAAAGCACAGGGCAAAAGAAATCAATATTCCAACCATCTATTGATACATCCAAGAGATCTATAGGGAAAGAAGATAATAGTGTGACATCCAAGAAAATTTTTGGAGATCCACAAAATGAAAGCCCTAGTGTGACATCTAAAACAAATATCTAGAGATCCACAGAGTCAATCAGCTTACAACAAACGTGGTTCGCACTAGACGCGTACCACATTTGTTGGGGGGCATTTGTTGACCTCTGCATCATGCCCGAAAGAAACAAAATGAAATGAAAATAAAATGAATACCTGCTGTAATCCATCGAATCCACGAATTCAGCCGGAAACCACGTAACTTCGTTCACGGTCGGCGCCATTCGTGTCTCGTCTCCACAAATCCGGCGCAAATCCAGCAAACTAGCCTCGATTCTGCCTCTGCCTTAGCCTTTAAAACGCGAACGAAGGCTCTTCTTCCGCTGGCTGCTCTCCCCGACTCCCACAGATGCGAATCCATTACTCTCAATCTCTCCCATCCCCCTTCACTGCTCCGACCAAATCCCGACCACCCTCTGCCTGTGCCGACCTCCCGTCGGTAGAGAGAGAGAGGAGAGAGAGAGAGAGAGAGAAAGAGAGGGAGAGAGAAGCCAACCTTTTGCCCTAGTCTTGAGCTCCGACCGACCCTCCATCTCCCTTCAACGACTTTCCTTTGCTGTCGGATCGCAGGCTGCAACATTTTGATCGGAACAACAATGGGTGCTCGCTCGCTGTGAAGTTAGCTTCTTCCCTTTGGCATGCTACTCCGGCTTCACCTTTGCTGCCCAACTTCGCTTAGCACGACGGCATTCCCTTCTTGCCCGATCGCAAGCAAGAACGGCAGCTCTCTGGCCGTGAAGGTAAATCTCCTTTCGGGAGCCTCTCTCGGCCAAGTCCCAATGCCAAACAGCCCTTAGGCTGTTTTAATTTTATTATTATTGTTATTAATTAATCTTTAAAACCCCATGCACGCCTTTATTGCGTGTGGTGGGAGAAAAATAAAATACAACCGCCGCGGTGTCTCACCAACACCAACCGTGCACGTCTTTATTGATGTGGCGGGTAGGCGGCCTCTTGATTTTTCCCCTAAATGGGGGAGATGCCGGGAGGCTGCCGAAATTTGGATCGAAGATCCAAGGACTTGGAACTATGCTCAGAACTCAAATCAAATGACTAAAAAGGGGCTTGAATTTAAATGAGCTATAAAGAAACTACACTTGAGTTTAAACTCAAGTTGGACTTGAATTTGCAACTTAAACCATAACTTGAATAAAGATGAAGGATATGAACTTGAAAGACAATGAAGCTTGAACTGAACTTGATTGATCTTACTTTAAAATTGAACCTGGACTCTACAAGACCACAGGGGACCTTGATTTGAACATGAGCTTGGACAATATAACAAATGACTATACTTATGCTTGGACTCAAGCCAGAACTTGATGTTGAACTTAAAGGAAATATGGATAAAATCAAAAATTATGACATGATGTGATGTTCTTAAAAGATAACACAACTTATTTGCAAAAATGAATATATAAGAGCTCTACCCATCTATGGTCTCTTTTAGTGACAACAAAAGACCTACTACGCATACAACAATTCATTTACAAGAAGCTATAGGAATCTTATGAATATTTGTAGATGATCGTGGAAGACAATGAACCTACAACATTCGAACTATTGCAAGCAAACACACCAAGCTATAGAGGAGCTTTATTGCATATAAAGAGTTACCCACGGATGATAGTAGAAGTGTGTGGTAATATACTCATGACTGAAGTATTGAAGGGCGCACAAACAGATGTGGCATACCACCTTCAAGCAGAACACAACACATCAATGAAATAAATAAGTCTATAAGGCTCATCATGGGAATCTTCCATAAATGCAATATCCAAACTACAAGTGGAAGGGATGACTCATGATGGTTATTAGGAATATGCCACGAATACATTGAAGTCTCTCAAACTCGCCCACAATCAATCATGCAAGCAAATACAGTTCTCTCCCCATAAGTAGAAGGCTTCAATGATGCTGTCAAAGACCTAAATATCATCTACACTAAATGCTACATACAAAAAAAATGTAGAGGAACAGTAGCAAATGCAAAAGCCTACGATCGGTTCTAGAAGACTTATATGTAAAGAGAGCTGACCACGAATAAAGGGACCATGTCTATAACAAATGCAACTCTCCGTACAAACAAAGATAAGAGATTAATTAGTGCACTACGATCCACCTGCAGAAAGCAACGAGTAGTGCACGACAGTCTACCTGTACGAAGCAGCGAACAATACTATTTAGAAGCTGATACTTCACGCCACCGGATCTGCAACATTCGTACAAGCAGACAGAAGGCGTCTATTCCAAGAATACCCCGCACGTGCACAATAGTTTGTATACACATAGGCACACTAAAAGGGGTAAATGTAATTAAATACCCGTATGGACCCTGGCGAGCGTGTTATTGGTACACACGTGACGTCTAGGGATGCTGCGCGGGATGACAAGTGAATTCAGGTTCGAAACCGATCCTTCTATACGGGTAAATAAAAGTCGACAGGGTTAGAACCATTAAGCAAATATAAAGTTGTGGCGACCAGTATATTTGCTTTAAAATATTCATATTAGGCCTTCAAGGCCTACAACAATATGAATTCACTAATAAAGGCACGAAGCCTACGAAACCCGATCCTCAGTCAATAGCTCGGCTGAGTTGACAAGGTTCAAGCTACAAATATAAATGACCCCAAACACCCCGATGATGGCCGCGTTGATTGAAGATCTTAACCGGAGGGGTTGATTTCAGGCATTTTCAAATGCCTCCCAAAAGTCCACACAAAATCAAGACTAAAAGACTCGAGCCTAATTTAGAGTGTTTCATACTGCAAGGTACAAGAATCAAACATAAATTGTTTTTTTTTTTTTTTCATTTTCTTTTATTTCCTTTGAAGTTAAAAGAAATTTGTTAAACACACAGCACATATAATAGCGAGCAAAAAAATTATTCTAAAAATAATAAAAAATATAGATTGATCATTAACTCATCGTGCTGTATATAACATGATCCGTACATTACGATAAGATTTAGGTTAAGAAATTTAAATTTTCTCATCAAATAATGCACCTAAACTTCAAAAATACAACTTCTAAGAGTATGTTAGCTGTGCTTGAACAAGATATTTTTTCCCTTCACAAATACATATTTCGATCTTTGTTTACTCAATTTAGCTTACCATCAGATATATCATGTGGCATACTAGATATAAATTGAAATTTTATTATGATCGAGAACAATTTTTAAGCATTTTTCATAACTTAAACAAGAGTTGGTCAAAAACTTTAGTAATCAATTACTTGATAATCTAAACTTCATTTTCAAGAAATGTATAATCAACATAGCGCAATTTGATAAGATGAAACCAATAGGATTAAAATCAAATGAATTTGAGTTCAAATGAGCATAAATAAGCATAATTTAAAAAATTAAGGAAATTTGAGCAATTAAGTGTCCTCCACATATTGCGTTCATAAACTCAAAAAGAGGATCTCAACAAGAAGAATTTGACAAGTCTATAATCACTTAATTTTGAGTTCATTATGAAATTGAGATGTTCAAAAAGTATAATACTAACAAGGTAAACCTATTTGAATCATATGATGGAATGTCAAGTATTTTTGTAAGACAATGGCTTGAATGCCACCTTTAGAAATCTATATTAGACCATATTCATACACATTTAAAGACTTAGGATGGAAAGAATCCCGAACATAGAGAATTCCAAAGATTTGACTGAAATAATGAACCACAATTAGCTATCATAAGAATTTCTCCTATCCAAACTTCTCTATCTTTCCTAATCGCCTAGTCTTACCTCCAGCTAAGAGGATAGCTGTGTTGACCACCTTTTAACACCTGAGTCTAACACCATAATATTCTGATGTCAATGACCATCATAGTCAATTTATTGATGCTTATTATTGAATATAATCAACAATCATCACTTCCAACCATTCAACAATCTCTATCTCCCATCTATCTTCACCTGTCATTGACTAAACAACCGTCATTGCTCATCCTCTGACGCTTGCCTTCTCAACCACCAACTCTGCCCTCTTATCAAGAAAATCACAAGTCAACCACCAATCACACCCAACTTTTTAGTTCCACAAGAGAATAATGATAGGAAACGCTCAACCACAACAGTGAAAACTACTATTTTCAGAGAAAAACAGCAAAAACAGAGCATAAAAACTCGAGAAAAACAGTAGAAACAGAGAAAAATCTTAGGGAAAACACTTGAATTCACTTGTAGAAGAAGAAATAATAGCAAGATACATTTTTGTCAATCAACCAAAGCCACTTTTCATTCATTTTAGCAAATATGTATTTGCTTGTTGATGATCTCTTAGCCCTTGATATCTTTAGTTATTTGAGTCTTTGATCTAGATCTTATAGTTAGGCCTTCATAAGTAGCTTATATTCTGAAACAAGAATTCTATTTTTCTTGAATTATTAAAAAATAATGTGGAAGATTGAGTATTTTTAATAATGTGGAGATTGAGTATGGAAAAGGGATAGATTTACTGTGATGTAACTAAAGTTAAATAAAATTTGGAGAAATCTGTATAATACTACATGTGTTCTAGTGCATACGTGGAAAAGGACATGTTTCAATTAAAATGAATTGATTCTTAAGTTATAATTTCTGTAAAAACAATGAGATTAAAACATAATGCCTCATTAATTTTACACATCCATTAATATTTCATCAACTCAAATTCCACATACTAGCACTTGCATGTGCTAGCTCCCAAGTTGACGCACCATCAAGCTTACCAATATCAAAACCTTGTCAATGCTTGCACAGAGCCTAGCGACGGAACCAATTTTGTAAGTGTGAACCTAGGGATTGCAAGGAATGTGGAGTAGTGTAAACTGGAATCCCATCACCAATTTTTTTTTAATTTAAGCAATCAGATCGGAGCTTCCCTAATTGACCAATAAATCTATGTATTTCAGGACAGTTTTACCCAAAAGAGCATACTAAATATCAACATCTTAATAAAATTACTAGGGTTTGGCATACGCCATGTAAAATTATTAGGTTTTAATGCAATCTTAAGTAAATTATTAGGGTTGATGTAACCCTACTAATTCATTAGAACCAACTAAAATTATCAGGCCTTGGTAAAATTATTAGGTAAGACCCTGATAAATCTACTAGGTTAGATGCATCCCTCTCAATTCATAGTAACAAGTTGCAACCCTGATAAAATCTACCAGGCTCAAAAAATAATGAGTCCTTATTCATAAAAAAAGTGTACACTTCAGGAATAGTTTATTAAGTTGACAAGTAATATTATCCTTCTTCACAAAGGCGCCAAACTATTGGCTGTTATACAACTTCTCAGAAACATAGCACATCATGTACCATCAAATGGAATGAATGGGAGAACAAGGATTCACAAAGCCCATCATTAATAGTTGGTAAAAGGATAATAATGGTGATGATGAGGATAATTTATTCAGAGGAAAGTCCATATATCATGCCAAACATGAACAAATTGAAGGTAAATTAACCAAATCAATGAGCGTTATTGATTAGCTACCTGATCCATAACATATGCAGTAGCCAAGGAGCGAGAAATCATTACAGCTCTTAGCCTTCTCTCAGATGTGGACTGACCATAACTTCTATCAAATTCCTCTTTGAATCCCAAGGGCTCCCAGGCTTCTGAAACAAAACATTGAAGTAACCCCTAAGCTTTATCCACGTGAAAATGAATTATTTTTGTTTTTCATTACTTTGATCATTACCAAATGTTGCACAATTTGCAACCTTAATTTTAGGTAACTCGGCAACAAGAAAGCCAACAACAAATGGATGTTTCACCAAAGGGAAAACAATAGCTCCAAATTCAGCTACAACCTCCACCTACCCAAACGAGTACGTGTAATCAATACAGACGATACACTTAAAAAATAATTCATATTGGAAATAGAAAGTGTAATAATAACAAGAATATACTTCTTGTCTAGAAATAGCGATCTCGGCTATATGCAAACCTCCCGGTACGGAAAAATTACCAACAACTATTACACACTCTTCATTTTGTGATATCCCCGTTCCAGGATAATAGATGACTCGCCTTAGTTCTAGCTGGTCCATGACATAGCTTCCTGCAGGTCTCACATAAACCTGCAAATTAACATTAACATATACCCAACAAATTATAAGAATTAAAAATTTACAGCCAAAACGTTGTGTAAACAGTCTGACTAGTTTCTTCACAAATTTTGGAATAAAAAACTGAATCATAGAGCACAAGGAACAACAAACAAAAGTTTGATGAACTTGCTTGAGAGCTGAAAAAAACAATACGGAAAAAACATAATTTTGCTCAATAAACTCTATTCTTGTTCTATCTTTTTTTCAAAGTAATTTTTGAAGATTCAGGATACATACTATTGCAAATCAAAATACCTATCAAACGAAGCACGAGTTCTGAGAAATATCGCAAATCTCAAAGCCTTTAAAATACTTAACTGGCTATAAAATATATCTTTAGGTGCCCAACAGACTCCAAACAACATTTTCATGCCATGATTTAAATAACTGCAAAATCTCCAAATCCAAGCACGTTCAGGGAATGAATTGGGCCAAGTTGGACCGGATCAGCCATGCCAAGTCATGGCCTACCCTCCCCATGTCTGTGGAACCCAGCATGGACTCAAAGGCATGCCACACACTCCATGGGAGGCAGCAACCACTATCACCAGCCTATTGGCAAACCACCTGGCATCCCCTCTCAGTGAGCTTGCATGCGATGCCCGCAAATAGGATATTTCCATTTTCAAAGAATTCGATCGAATATATCTGAACTATACCAAATTCCTATGCATCTACAAGTCTCCCTTTCAAGAGCTATTTTTAGTGAGTGATTGCTCTTAATAAGGCGAGAAATTTTAACTCAAAAAGGCTGTCTATTATTGCCATTTTTTTACAACCCAATTTTGATATATGAATATTTGCAGAAATATTCCTGTCAATCCAACCATAGGATTTTTAATCCATCAATTCTATAAGAATCAGGGCATTAAGTTCTACAAAATAATAGATTTGGTTTACTAATGGAAGATTTCATCATTAAATAGTAACAGTAGCACCACAAGCCGTCCAATTAATCTTTGGCCTGAGAAGATAAATCAGGCTATCCTAAATGAAAGATTGCCTACACTACTTTGATCAAGGGGGTGCGATTCAACTAGATCGTTGTCGATAAGAACAAGGAATATTCTGGTATAATATTGAATAAAAACTGGAGTATTCCCTCAAAATCTATAAACAAATCATAATTATCTTTATTTAGGGCATTTTAGACTAAAAGCATTTGAGGTTCTGATCCAACTTGTCAATTAACCAATCTAGTATTCTCAAATCCTCCCTTCACCTTCAAATACAAGTCATATTAGTCCAAGAGAAGGACTATCCTTTGTCTCTTTGTTATTGACTTTGTGTCGAATAGCCCCTGCACATTTTATGAAAAAAAACTATTCTTCCTTCACTATTATATTCAGGTTGTATAATCCTCACTGATTTCAAGAGAACTATTATCTCCATTCATTATTGTCTAAAAATCATACAGTTACCTATCCTTCAAAGAGAGACTATTCTTCCACATTTGTCATTGTCACAAGTAATGTAGTAACCTTAATCCTTGCAAAAGATAGACTATTCTTCCCCGTCTGCCACACACAACCCCCCAGAAGGAACAATTATTAGGTCAGGTGACCTGACGTAGCTCTACGTTCGGACGCCAATAACATGTCGCCACGTGGTCTTACTCAATATCGCGCGGCCCGACGACTTGACCCAGGATTGTTATGTTCGCGTATTACTCGGTATTGCTCTAAGTATTGCTCGGTATTGCTAGGTATTGCTCGGTATTGCTCGGTATTGCTTGGCAATAATGAAAAATATCGCTCTGTGAAGACCAATACCAAGCAATACCGAGAAAAACTTGGTATTTCTCGGTATTAGTCGGTATTGCTCGGTATTGATCTTCACAGAATGGTATTTCTCGTTATTGCTGAGCAAAATCGACCAATACCGAGCAATACCTAGCAACACACGAACATAGCAATCTCGTCTCCGTTCCGGGTCAAGGTTGTCGGGCCGCGCGGTAAATAGTGAGAACAGGTAGCACTATTTTACTGGCGTCCGAACGTAGAGCTACGTCAGGTGATCGGACAAAATAAAAGTTCCCCCAGAAGAGGGAATGTTCTTCTCCCATCTGTCGTTAGCCTTCGGTCATACAATCCAACCTTTTTGGCTAAAGAAAAACCATCATGCCACCCCACTCTTCAATCAGAGGTTAATTCCAAGGGAATATACCGTTAGCTATCCATAGACTACAAATCATTCAATCTGCTTATTTTAGAAGATTGATTACCTTGAACACCCATCATTGCCATCCGCAGTACCACTTTTGGATTCCCTTAGCCGCCACCTCTAGGGAATGACCAAACCAATTGTCTTCAATAGCCTCCACTGACTTCCTAAACCATCTCACTACCACATCATGTTGCATTGTATCAAACACTAGCGAAATGATCATTTTAATTTCTTAAAATCAACTCCATGACCCTCTAGTACTAACTTGGTGAAGCCTTCAAGGCATGTTGCCTTCACTTTGATGAGAAGGCGTTGATATGGCCATCTTCAATGGCCTCCATAACTTTATAATATGCCTCATCACCTCCTCGACATTCAAAAGACAACACATTTAGCCATCTTTAGTGGCCTCCATGCCCTTCCTACACCACTTCATTTGTTGCCCCTACATCATGTCATCTTCACCTCCGAGTGAACTATCTCGATATTCAACCTTCTAGTCTAATCATGTCATCAAATCCGAGGATGCTAGCTACAAATTATTCACCTACTTCGTATTTATGTCTTCTCCAAGTTTGGGTGAGGGTGGTGAAAGTTATCTCGACTAAGCTAATCCATGATTTTTCATTCCCGTGTTTTTCATTTAAAAATTGTGTCACATGCTCATTTTACTTCCTTAATTATATGTGGGTCAGGTTTTAATCCTATCAAGATTTAGATTTACAGGATTTACCATATACCACTTGAGCTAAATACTACTTTGAGCCAAACGGAACAAAAAAGAAACAACTCAAATACTTGAACCAATTATCCGCACAATACAAATAGAGCTTACTAACCGATAGGGCAGCATGTGGATCCACAACGGCTAGGAAGAGTTCGAGCTGCTCCATGCAAAGTCCCTGGAAATCAGAGCTATAAAGGACAAGACAAGTTTTCCCAGTCCTATCCACCCTCTGGGTGAACTCCACTGGGGATGCTGGAGACGAACGACGGATGGCTTCGACCACGGCGGCGGCAGATGAGGGGTAGTTACTACCCTCTGCCGCCGTCGGCGATGCGGAAGCCGGAAGAGAGACGTGGCGGATAAGAGATGAAGAGAGTTTGGAGGGAAAACGCTGGGGAGAGCCGATAGTAGAGTGGCTGGGAACGCGGAGGAGGCAGTTTGGGAAGAATAGGAAGAGGTGGGGTTGGGCGGCGACGGCGGATAGCGGCATAAGGACATCTGATTTGCAGCATCATGGATGACTGGTGTTAACGCTGAAGTATACATACCATTCATTTTGAGCAGAAGAGTTTTAGTTGATTTTTTTTTAACTACATGCCTTTGAATTAATACAAGAGTCAAAATTATCAATTATGAGACTAAAATATCTTTTTTTGTATTTATTTAAAAAAAATTGAAGCATAAATTTAATGTAATTATTATTCAGATATATAAACTCAATAATTCCGTCTACGACCTTTAACAACTAAATTAACTTACTTCAACATCATCTAATTTTATTAAAAATAAGTCAATAATAAAAAATAAATACTTTGATGTGTCTCCCATAAAGATTAAAAATTATAGGTATTTCATCTAATTCCTTAATATTTGTAGCATATTATATTATTTTATTAACTATTAGAAACATAGCACTCCAATTAGTTAGTGCTAATGTAAAAGAAATATCAAGCAAATCCCTCAGGGCGAGGAGGAACAGTCCTCGGTCTTCCTGCTGCTGAACCAACAGGTCTGACAAAGCCCTCAGATCGCTGCTCAGAACGCTGATCAAATCCCATCTGCGGACATTCTGCAATCCTATGTCCCGGCTGACCACATCTGAAACAAAGACCAGCTATCCTGTAGCACTGGCCATGGTGTCGCCGTCCACAACTCTGGCACACAGGTGCCGTACTGACAGATCCAGAACTAGTCGTACTGGTAGCAGTACCAGACGATCCTCCGCTCTTCCTGGAATCTCCAGATCCAGATCCAGGAACAAATCTCCTCTTCCCAGAGGAACCACTGCCAGATGTCTCTCCTCCAAACCTCTTCCTACTCGCAGTCCACCGCTGCTGAGTAGCCGTCATGTCATTCTCAATCAGACGAGCTCGCTCCACAAGCTCAGAGAAATCAGTAATCCGGAACGGTATCAGAGGCTGCCTCAAAGTGTCTCGTAAGCCTCTCAGAAATCTGTAGCACCTCTCAGCAGACGTGCTAACCAGCTGCGGAGCGTACCTGGCTAATGCAGTAAACTCAGCCTCGTACTGCATCACCGTCTTGCTCCCCTGAACAAGTCTCAGAAAACTCTCCTGCATCTGCTGTCGTGCAGAAGGGGGAACAAACCAGTCCCGAAATACTTCGGTGAACTCCTCCCAAGTAATCAAAGAGTTCAATCTGCCCTGAAATCTGGCTGCTTGCTGGCCATCCCACCAGTGCTCAGCCTCACCGTCCAACAGAAAAACAGCTAACGGAACTTTCCTGTCTGCAGGACACTGCATCCCGTCAAAAGTCTTCTCCAATCTCCTCAGCCACTCCTCGGCTGCTCTGGGCTCAACAGCGCCCTCAAACCTCGGAGGCTTCAACCTCAAAAATAACTGCAGGTGTCGATCAATGTCCTCAGATCTAACAGTCGAAGTTCTGCTCTGAGTCTCGCTCATCATCTGAGCAACAAGTGAAGCAAACTGTGAAAGCGTATCAGCACCGACCACTGGGGCTGTACTCCCCACTGGTGCTGCCTGATCGTCACTCTGACCGTCTGTCATGTCTGGGTCTGGCTGATCCATACAGAAAAATCCAGAAAATCCGGAAAACTATCACAAAACAACACAAAATAACACAATAAAAAGCCAAACGACCCAAAACTACCTCCTAGACAGACTCACTGATCACTTCCTAGAGCTCTGTTTTACAATTCAACCTGTTTCCAAAACCAGTGCTCTGATACCACAAAAAGCTTGTCACGACCCGACCCGACGGGGACGGATCCCGCCCGAGCCGGATCGCGACGAGAGACCTTTCTTAACCAGGATCTGGCTTTGGATTAGGTTACTGAACTGATCTTTCAAATTCTTAACTCAACAGAAGCACACAGAACAACAGAGCTACTAAAAACATCAAATGCAGCGGAACAAAACATCTATCTTTTCATTTCCTCAAAATAATCATCTACAGAACAGTACATGGCTTTCGACAGAAAGAAGGACAGAACAGAAAAGCCATGACTGTACAAAAATCAAAAGTACAAAAGTACCTAATCTGATCAGACTCTGAAACCTAGTCCTGAACTTCCTTGCCCTTCCCAGAACCTGAAAACCACCAGAAAGCAAGGGTGAGCTCAACAGCTCAGCAAAGCAACAAACCACCAATCTAAATTCTCAGAAAACAGAACCAAATTCATCGGACAGAAATCAGATCAGAAATCGGAACAGAATTGGAAATCAAAACTTACGGACAGGTATCAAATCACATCAGAGTCGTACAGATCGTATCAGAACAGAACAAATCAACAGAGTCAGAATCAGAAATCAGAATCGTACGGATCATATCATATCATAATCACAATTTCGTACAGAACAGAACAGATACAGAAAATAGTACAGATGCATATAGCTAAATGCCCTGACACTGACGGAATCTCTATGGATTCCGGCCCCTTATGCCTCCCTTCCCAGACACTGACTGAATCTCATAGGATCCAGGCCACTTATGCCTCCCTTTGTGCTCACGGCACCAAAACAGATCAGATCAGATGTGCTTATAGCACCAGAATACATTTATAGTGCATATAGCACCTAAACAGATTGTTTCCTCGGATCCGGAACAGAACAGATATCAGATTTGATCTCATTGCAGATTTCCCGTTTCACTAACTGAATCTCATAGGATTCAGGCCCCTTATAACTCCCTTTTTATAGCTTATACAGATAGCATTTCAATTCAGAAGAAATCCGGACAATTCAGAAATTACTCAAAAATCGGGCAGCACAACGGCAGTATACGGAATTTACACAAAAATTTCTGCAAAGAAAATTTACCGAATTCGCACAGAATACAGGTATCAACATTTCAGAACATTTATTCTACTGCACAGATAAATTCCAATTTCACAGAAAAATCTGGTCGACTAAAAACACAGTCGAATCAAAAATACCCGGACGAAAATCTTCAGAAAATAACCAAAATGTGCACACTCGGCACGTCAACAATATACAGAAAGTTACGCGGTAAAAACTGAGCCAATCAACAGATACGGACAAAAATCATTAACGAAAACGAAATCCGGACAGAATATACCGCCAAACACGACGGTTCTGAAAATTGAGAAAGGCGGAATGTGCCTTACCTCGAGCACAGCAATTTCCTCAACAGCCACTTCGGACGAAAACGGCTCCGCGTCGTCCGAAAATCCGCTTTTCCACTTTTTCCTTTGTTTTTCTCTCTCCTCAACTTTTTCTCTCTCTTCAAAATATCTCATTTCTATATATATCCAGACTGATCGTCCTGGACGATCGAGCTTCGTACCGGACGATCCATGAAGAGAATTATTTCGTCCAGACGAAAATTGAACATCGTCCCCGGCGAAGGGTTCACTGACTTATTTTCGTCCAGACGATCCTGATTTCGTCCAGACGAACCAAACAGCCAAACATGATTTTCTCAGCACAACCTGTACCGATCGTCCCGGACGATCCGACTTCGTCCGGACGAACCTGGAGCAGAAACTGATATTACAAAAAGAGCTCAGAAAGGTATGCCCATAGCATACATCATGATGAAAACCCCAATGCCTCTCAGTTATATACCCATACTCATTCGAGCATAAAGAAATGCAACAAAGTTCAGTAAAAGTTAGCAATTGTAGACAATTCTTCGTCACCATAAAAATGGTAGTAGAAATACATTTGTAGATCCCATAAAACATCTAGCAGAGATAAGGAGAAAGATAATAGCAACCAATACTAAATAACAAGAAGTCCAACCAAATTGACCAACCCAAAGCCCATCCTATAAGTTTATCCTCTCCCAGTACATCCAATGCCATCTTTGATCCTGATGAAGAAGAAGCATCATAGTTTGATTTCAAATAAAATCTAGACTCCCAGAGAGATGCAGATTTATGTGAAATTTTAACTAAGCTATCAGCAATTACATTTTTCCCTTTACCTATATCTTCAATAGGTTTTTTCAGATTAAACAAGCCGCCTTCATTGAATGAGTCAAGAACATTGCACCCATCATAGAATGCTGATCATCGAAAGGACTGCCAGCCGACGGAGGCCAGTGACCTTCCACCGCCTTCGGAGAAACCCTAAAAACACATGAAAAAGATTTTTGAAAAATGCTCTCTCTACATAATCATGGACTTTCTCTCTCTACCCTGAATCCTTCTAATTTTTTCTTAGATGATCATTGTATAGATAAGAATATGCAAGATTTGTTGAAAAATATTTTTTCTAAAGAAAATCTCAAATATGTTGTAATTCAATTGGGAAACAATAAATCTCATGGAATTGATGGTAAGTCTCCCACTTTCTTCAAATTTTATTGGGATACCATCCAAGTTGAAGTTTGGAATGCAATTTCTCTTTTTTTAAAAATGGTGTCATGCTTAGTGGTTGGAAAGATACTTTGGTTATTCTTACACCAAAGGTTGAAAATGCATGTGAACCATCTAAATTTAGTCTTATTAGTCTTTGTCAAACAACATACTAAATTATTGCTAAAATGCTCTTGAATATATTTAAAATGGTAATTCCTCATTTCATCTCAAAAGAACAAGTAGCATATGTTCCAAATAGATCCATATCAGTCATTGTCTACTTGCTCAGGAATTGTTTAATAAATTCATATTTTTAGCTTACAAGAAGGGATTCTTTACTTTGAAAGTAAACACGGAACAAGCTTATGATAATATGAGTTGGGAAACTCTACTTCAAACCATGAAACTTATGAAATTCCCTCTTACTTTTATAAATTGGTTTATGCAATGTGGGTTTAATTGTAGGTTTGCCATTTTGATTAATAATAAAAAATCTGATTGGATTAAAGCTGATAGTGGTTTTAAAAAAGGTTGTCAGTTGTCTCCCTATTTATTCATACTTTGCTCTGACCAAGGATTTTCACCAAAGAGGAAGAAATTTGGGTATCAAGATTTCTCCAAATGCAAAGAAAATATCACATTTATTATATGTTGATGATGTTCTATTTTTTGAAGAAGCCAAAATTCAATCTTTATCTCTGATTAAAAGCATTCTTGCAAATTATTGCTTGTGGATGGGGTTAAAATTACTGAAAGCAAATATGTCCTAATTTGCTCTAAGGCTATGAGTATAAGGAGGAAGAAGGTATTAGATGCAAACTGGCTTTAGACTTGTTAAGGAGTTAATCTACCTTGGTGTGAAGGTTGTTCTTAGAAAATATGTTGCTTCGGATTTTCAATCCATCTTGCATCTTGCACTAGAAAAGCTGAATTCTTGAGGAAGTAGAAATCTTTCTTTAGCTGGAAAGATTGTTTGATCAAATTATATCTTCTATCTTTACCAACCTTCCTTATTTCACATTCATTGGTGACTAAATGAGTACTAGATGATTTGAAAAACTTATGCAGGAATTTTTATGGTATAAAGACATGGTAAGACAAGGGGATGCATTATGTTAAGTGGAGTGATCTTTCTCTTCCTTGCAAGTTGGGAGGGTTTCGTTTTAGATCAACTGCTATGTGGAAAGGTCCTCTTAGAGCTAAAATTTCATGGAATTTCTGTGTACATACTAATTCCTTACTCAACAGGATTATCAAAGCAAAATATGGTGATAATGTTGGAATTTTTCTCCAAAATCATTTTTATTTTGTGGTATGGAAGATCCTGATTGATGGGGCTAAGCATCTAAGATCTATTGTAAGGTGGAAAATCTGTAATGGCATAATTATTTGTGTTCTTTCTGATATAGGGATTATAAATTAATCTTTAAATTTATGGCCCACATTTTATACTCGTGATAATAAGCAGAATCTTCTAGTGGAAGATTTTACTGATGCAAATGGCTGTTGGGAAGCAAATTCTCTTCAAAATTTTTTGGGAATGATTTAGTTGATCTGATTAAGCAAATTCCCATTTATCCTGATTTGAATGATGATAAATTAGAACTACTGTGTCAGTATTCTGGTAAAACAATCATAGTACTTGTAATGGAGTATTATTTTCAAATAGATCTAAAGTTAATAGTTTTAATTAGATTAAGAATCTGAAGTTAAATACAAGAGAAGCTTTATTTTGGTGGAGAGTATTTTTGAAAGGAACTGCAATTTGCATTAAATAGAAAAGACATAATTACAAACTACTCAAAGATAGGCAAACCTATCATATTCCTCCTTTAATAAGAATTTTGGTGGAGAGTTGGAAATAATGCAATACCAACAAATTTGTGGCTGATGCATAAAAATCTTATGGAATATAATCTTTGTCCGTTAGGCTGAAATGAAGAAGAAAATATGTATCATATTAATGTTGGATGTTTGAAACTGAAGGATATAATTGCAGTGATCAACAATTGGGGAATTTCATTACCAGTTTTCAATTCCTTCAATAACATGCTTCAGAAATTCAATTTTATCGTTGTCATAATGTCTGTTAGGTAGAATTTATTATTCAACTGTTTTTCATGCATGAAAAAACAAAAAATATAAGAAACATGGTAAAGTTGTTTTCTCTATATGCCTAATTGCATCTCACGTTCATGCAACTACAATCAGGCCACATTTTGAATTAATAATGGATAATTGGGATGTTAATCAGCCTAATCAGCTATCTAATAAAATTTGGCATCCCCCACCTCCAAATTGAATCAATTTTAATGTTGATGCGTCTTTGCTAAAAAACAATAAAACAGGAAATGGCATTATTGTTTGAGATTAAAGGGGAAGATTCATCTCAGCTTTGGGAAAGAATTTATTTCATTGGGATGTAGCTTAATTAGAAGTTATTACTGTACAACTATTAATGAAATTATTGAAGAATGGATGCTGGAAGCTGACAGATTTTGGATTGAAGGAGATAACATTAACATTATCAAACTAATGTAGAATTATAAGTCATGTCCAAAATCTGACAAGAGTTTGGCTGTTCTTTCTATTTTAGAAAAATTTAAGAATGTTAATTTTAATTTTATACCAAGGCATTGCAATAAAGTTGTAGATTGTTGTGCAACTGATGCATTATTAAGAAGTTTTTATTGGAGTATTTTAGATGATAATGTTCCTTCAATTCTTACTTGTTTATTGAACGAAGATTGTGATAATATTCCTATCACTTATTTCGCAATAATTTCCTTTTTATTAAGGAATATCAGCTATATGCTTTCTTTCAAAAAAAAAAAAAAGTTTGTAATAGCTTTTTTTATTTCAATGCAAAGTGCATTTTTTTAAAAAATGATGGAGCTAATGCATGAAATCTTGGAATTGATTAAAGATTTAATTATATCTTTCATTTATTATTTTATTTATTTAGAATTAGATAAAATTTTGCCTACTTTTTTATTATTAATTACATTTAATTAATTATGAAATTTAAAATTTTTTTTAGGAAAAACTTACATAGGGGCCTGCATGTTGATTAAATAAAAGGGGTACAAAGTCCTTAAGGGGACCTCAAGCTTTCTATTGCTCATACGAGCTACAATCATAAAAAGAAACAAAAAAACCTACAAGCTCGAGTTCCCTGCTACAGAATAATACAAAATATATTATCTAGGTACATTCTACGGTGCTCAAGCACAAGCACCCAAAAAAAGAGCAAACCAAAAAACTTCAAAAAGCTCCAGCCAGCCATCCTCAAATCCATATCTTTAATCCTCAGCACCAAAAAATTCATGCAAAACATCTGATAGGCACAAAGAACATAATAGAAATGTCTAAAAGGGTTGCAGATAAAATTAATAATAGTAATTAATATACCAAATATTGAATCCCATCATCATACTAAACCAACCAATGATCAGAATATAAGCCAGGCAGAGGGACATTAGGAAGACAACCACCTCTGATTATAATAAGCAACCAAGCATCCCACCGAGAGAGAGAGAGAGAGAGAGAGAGAGAGAGAGAGAGAGAGAGAGAGAGAGAGCACATAAAAATGGCCCACCTAAAAGCAAACAGCAAAATAAGTGTAAATTAAAGGGATTACTAGACAGCAAAATAAAAGCAACCATCTTTAGACAAATCACATAAGATAATATCATTAAAAGCAGTATTGATAGGAAGGTTCAAAATTTGATGAATAATGCAGTCCGGGATGATATTAGAGAGTTTTTCATAATCCCAACAATTATTCGAAATGAAAGAATTAACCTTAACAGTTGCAATAGAAGAAGTATTCATAATGGCATCAATAGACTGATTATCCAACAGCAATCTGCTAAAAAAAAATATTACCCTCACCAAGCCCCCAAGAAATGAAAGGCCCAACAGACCATTTAACCTTACCACACTAAAGAGTCGCCTTGATTAAAAACATAGATAGAAGGATGTTTACCAATACAATATTTAGTAGACATAAAATTAGCCCAAAGACTCACTTTAGCATGAAAATTATACCAAAGCTTAAAAGAAAAGGCATAAGTTAAGTTATTCATACTTTTACAACCTAAACCCCCTTTAGCCAAAACACCACAACATCTATCATAAGAAGCCCAGGAAATTTTTGAATTGCTGGAAGTTCCTTTCCAAAAACATATTAATAATCCTATGCACTATATTACAAACCTCTTTAGTTGGCAATAAAATTTGAAAGATATAAACTGGCAAGGAGCATATAACACTTTTAACATGAGTTAATCTTCCACCAAAGCTCAGAAAGTGCAAAATAGTTCACCGAAAATTATACCGGCGGAAAAATTCCACCAGAAATTCGTCAGAAATATTTTCGGCGTTCTATTTTGCGTCGGCATTACTTTTCCGATGCACATTTTACCGGAAAAAAAAAACCGTCGGAAATTCTAATTTCCGACGAATTTTGAGCGTTTTCGGATGAATTTTGTCCGCCGGTACCAGCGATTTTCCTGTAGTGAATCAACTATAAGGGAGGAAGATAAGAAGAATGGCAATTGTAGAGCAAAGTCGTTGGTACCCTGACGGCATTAACCCCCAACTATTTACCCCATGGCAGTTCAACCTACACCTCCAACAAACCAAGAATTAGAGTTTCCACTTCTTCAATTTTTCCTAGATCCATAGTAGTTCCTTTGGTCTTTCATTATTCCAGACTAACCTACCTTATGGCACCCTGATCCATGCCAGCCTCACCTTCATTATCAATGATGATGAGTTCATTTTGGGGCATGGTAGATGCAAATTTACAAATGATTTTCCTATTAACATCATAGAAGGATTGTCAAAATTTTTGTCAAAAAACTATAAATGGACTTATAGTAATTGTTTATAAGGTATATTCCCCCTATGATACTTGACGTTAACCACTGCTCCAAAGTTTTCATTTCCTATTCACTTGGTAGAAGCTACAACAGCTCACTAAAGGAAACACATACTACTTGCTCCTCACAATAGAAACCTTCTATCCTAATATTGTAATTCATTAATAATCATACTTATCTATTCATGCTTACCTATCACAGAAGGAGCACCATGCAAACTCACCACTGATGGGGAAAGATATCCAAAGTCCATCGCCTCAAGCTTGTGATAGGAACCTATCATTGGAACCTTGTGGCTTAGAGGCTCTTCATACTCATAAGTAGTAATAGCCACTGTGAGAGCAAGTGAAAGGTTAATGACATGTGTGCCCTAACCAAGGATACAACTATTTCCAAAATCTCTCTTGGGATAAGGAAGCTTTTCTTATTTGAATAGGAACCTTCCTAGGTGCCGATTTTTCAGTACAAATCCTTAATGGTAGATCTACTTTCACAAAAGCACTCATTGGTTCTCTAAGAACTAGGAGTAGGAGTATAAGTCTCTCAAGGTGTGAGCACCATACAGAAATGCCACCATAATAACTTTAACATCACAAAGTAAATCCCCTCTCAAGACTCTCCCTGCTTGTACTCACTCTCTCTTGAACTCAACTAATAACAAATAACTCATAAAACTATTGGCTTCAACATATTGGGTTTAATAACTAGGTGTCACATGTCCATAATTAACATGTAGCAATGTATTAATTTCTATGTGTACCATGTATTTTTTATTTTTCTTTGTAGCCTTTCCTACCTTTAAAATTCTATAAATATGGGGGGTGATTAGGAATGAGGGATAGAGAGGGGGGGGGAGAGAGAGAGAGAGAGAGAGAGAGAGAGAGAGAGAGAGAGAGAGATTTCTTTTTGAGAGGAAGACTTTGACTTTTTAGAAGTCATCCTAAACTCTACACATATCTTTGTACTCTTGATTATGATAGAAGATATTTTACTAATCGATTCTTCTATATCATTCATATTTAGGTTCTTCATTCTTCCTCACCATTATCATCAATATGTTTGTAAGCTTTGTAGGACAATATTCTAGTTAAGTATGGTTTCTTCTATCGAACAAATTTGGTTCCAACACTTATTGTGTAAATAATGTTAATGTAAAGCTTGCTAATAATTAGGGAATTAATCTCTATCATCAATAAATCAATGTCATCCAAATCCAGTCCAAATATCATAAAAGAAAACCTTTGAGCCGAACAAATTTTATCAAATATAAATATGAGATGTTAATGTAAAGAGATTTTCTTATAATCACTAAAAACAAATCAAATTTTTTATTCTTTGGTCACTGATCCTTTTCATTATTAATGTTTATAACTTTCATATTATTAAAGTAAAACACATCTTGCACAAAATAAGGAATGGGGAAATTTTACTTTTCAATAATATAGTGGATTTAAAAATTAACAAGAATATTAAAAGGGAATAAATTAGATACCCCTTATCTTTCTAATTAAGAACCATTAACCTAATGAACATGAATTAAAAAGGGAAATTATCCAATCTTAATTGAAAGTCATCACCACAATTACGGGAAAACAAGTTGATGTTCTTATCTAAACTCAATAGTAAAATTAGGTAGTGAGTTCAAGATGGATAGTCCCCAACCAAAAAGCTTTAGGGATTAGAACTATGAATAGTTCTTCATATAAGTTTCAATTTGCAAGTTTCCTTAAGAATAATGAGTGATGGAAAACACATCCCACATTTGGACTTAAGAAGTTTAGTTTAAGATCAATAGATAATATGGAATTTTTTGAGCATATTACTATTTCATATAAACCTAAAAAATATCTTGTAGGATATTTTTAGGTTTATATGAAATAGTAATATGCTTAAAAAATCCATATTATCAATAAAAAAAATATAAACCTAAAAATATTATTACTAACATCTCTAATCACCAATTTCAAAAGGGGAAAATTATCATGCAAATAAGATAGATAGCTCTAAATGAAGGATTTAATCACTTGAATATTTCCTTTAGGAGACAAAAACTTGTTCTTCCAATTTCGAATTAGCAAACATCATATTTATTAAAGTTAGCTACAACCTCTTAAGAAGACTAAAACAATCCAAAAACTCATTCAGAGAAAATAAGCTTGTGAGTCAACACTTCTAAACATTCAAAGGTATCCAAATAAATAAGATGGCTAATTGATATTTGACCACCACAACAACAACAACAACAAGCCTTTATCCCACTACGTGGGTTCGGCTACATGAATCCTTTTTCTCCATTGTGTCCTATTAAAAGTCTAATTCTCATTTAAATCTAATAAAGAAAGGTCATTCCTAATATTTTCTAACCAAGTCTTTTTAGGTCTACCCCTACCTTTCTTAACATAAGTCAAATCTAATACCTCTACTCTTCTAACCGGGTCATCGGAAGGCCGCCGTTTTATGTGACCAAAACCATCTAAGGCGACTCTCTCTAATCTTATAGACTACTGGAGCTACTACAACCTTTTCACGTATCTGCTCATTTCGTATCTTATCTCTAAGGGTAAAGCCACTCAACCACCTGAGCATTTTCATCTCTGTCAAACTTAACTTAGTATTATGCTTCTCTTTTAATGGCCAACATTCGGCACCATAAAGCATTGCAGGCCTCACTACCATCTTATAGAATTTTCCCTTAAGTTTGAGGGGTACATTTCTATCACATAACAAGCCTGATGCATTCCTCCACTTCAACCATCCAACTTGAATTCTGCTGATAATATCCCCATCTATTTCACCATCACTCTGAACAATAGATCCAAGATATCTAAAACGCGTACTCTTATTAATGACTTGATCGCCCAAAGTCACAATCCCCTCACTAGGTCTATTACTACTAAAATTACACTCCATATATTCCGTTCTAGATCTACTCAAGCGAAAACCTTTAGACTCTAAAGTTGACCTCCATAATTCAAGTTTACCTTCAACTCCCTCTTTTTTAGTCTTCAAAATAGTATTAAAAAGTTTGGTAAGCCATGAAATTCCTTCATCTCCTAAGCATTTCCACACCTCTATTGGAATATCATCAGGTCCAACAGCTTTTTCACCCTTCATTTTCTTTAAAGCCTCTCTGACTTCAGCTTTACAAATACGCTGATAAAAATAGAAATCTTTATTTTCATTTAGGGTGCTAAGGTCACTATAGTCATTCTTATTTTCACAATCTTCATTAAAAAGTTTAGCAGAATATCTCATCCATCTTTGTTGAAATAAGACATAAGTAATTAATTGAGAATCCTTTTGGGAGTAGCTATCCATAATGAGACATGAATGGGTATTCATATCAAAAGTGGTAAGGAATGGGGACAAATGACATCATTGCATCATATATCATTGTCTGACTAAATATGACTAGAAAGCACTATACAAGAATAAATAAGTGACACTAAGAAATGCAAGCCTCAATGTTAGTTTGTAATGTCCGTCAAGTGTCTTTTACATTTTCTTGAGTCCTTTATAACATTGTGGATCTTGATGCTAAGTAACCTTACACACACACACTTGGAGGAAAAATTTCTATTATTTTATAATATCACTTCGGCCGGGATGATCCAAAAATCATCCTAGACAATCAGTTAAAAATAGAAACCCTAATTAGGGCATCCTAGTTAAGGCAGCTGCAATTAAGCAAATCGCCCTAGACGGTATTAGAATCGACCGGGATGACAAACTCAAATTAGAAAGAATCAGCCGCCAGATCTATTTAGGTATCTTTCATTTTTTTGACATCATCATGGACGATGCAGTGAAATTATGCCTAAATTAGTATGGTCATTAAGGAAAGCAAATAAGGTTTGATTACTCGATCATATCAACCTAGACAATCAGTTCACAAACCTTAGTTCTTTCTGGACGATCAAAAATCAGTCTTGCTACATTCAGGGCGATGCTCTAGATGATATGTACTGAATTGAACTAATCATCCGAGACGATCGGGAGATTGGCCTGGACGATCAACTTATTTTTATATCATCCAGACATCCAATCAAGGTGATGTTTTGGACGATATTCATCATTTTGTACTAATCAGCCCGGATGATCTAGTTATTTTTCCATCATCCATATATCCATCCAGGGCGATTATCTGGATGATATTCGTTAAGTTGAACTAATCGTACATGACGATAGTATTATCGTCCTTGATGATATTTGAAGATTAGTTGATAATTTGGGCTAATTGGAGCTGTTGTTTAAATGATCACTTATTTCCTCAAAGAGACATCTTTTGCTGATGTCCTGACCTGAGAGAGCCAAGTGGAGAGATAGAGCAAGGGAGAGAGAGAGGTCTTATGAGGGGGAGTTTGTGAGGGGTTTCATAAAGGTTGCTCCAAGCAAGGTTTCGTCATCATCTTCTCCTATCATCGTCCCTAGTTCCTTAGGGTCTAAAGAGATCTAATTTAGCATATGATCGAGGTTCTCTAACTGCTTCAAGAGGAAGCAAAAGGAGTTGGTTTCTCTACCTGCTTATGGAGGAAACAAAAGGAGTTGGGTTCTTTGCCTCATCAGTGTTAGTGGAAAGGAGTTTTTGTACATGCTACTCCATCTTTCTGCGGGGGCAAAAGGAGAGACACTGTGTTTAGTATAATACTCGGAGGAGAGGCTCTGAGGAGTGAACGTAGGTTATGTTGACCGAACCACTATAAAATCTGGTGTGTTCTTTCTTATTGTACTTCCACATTTAATTTCCTCCCTTTAATTTATGTGGTGATTATTTGGTTGTGTTTGTGATTCTTCTTAAAGAATTATTTAAATACCAATTTATCCCCCCTCTTGATTAGCCTCGGGACTAGTTCATTAGGGCTTAACATCCCTGTCGAACTTTCAAGAAAAAAATATTATAGAATAATATACCAAAGTAATTTGTAACAATCACGAGATTTAAAATCAAGCATTTGAAAATATCAAATGAATCATGAATTTTTCTAAGTTTTAAAAGTTTGAAAGATAAGAGAGCTTGCTTTTTATAGGCTCATTTTATGCCTCTTGTCAATTGATTGGCGCACTTTGTGCATCTTTTGATTTTTTATACACTTTGTGTATATTTCTCAATTTGGCGTCATTGCAGAGCTTTTGATTTGGCGCCATTGGTCTTTTTTTGTAAGCTAGATCCCTTTTCAAAACTCTTAAATACTTTCACTTATGAGTATATCTTCCAGTTATTAGAGAAGAAAACTTTCTTCTCTAATATAAGGAAGAATAAACCACAAAATAGAGGCAAAATCATATGATAAATGCAACAACAAGATTATGAAAAAACTTGAAAGTAATATAAAGACTTTGAACATTATAAATATACGATATATTATTGTAGCAAGATAGAAAAGATCTCAATCGCAAAATCCAATTGTTAATTTAAAAGATATACTTTTCTTCAGAAAAGAAAATTACACCAAAGGAGATTAGAGGAAGAGAAACAATCAACGATGTTTCTTCCTTTAACTAGAGATATAAAACATTGACTACAAATTTTCAAAAAACAAAAATATGGCATAAAATATTATTTCAATAGTGATCACAAAAAAATTAAAACTAAAATATAAAAAATAAAATAAAAAAGAAACAAAAGCTAGTAAAAATTAAAACAAATAAAGTGAAAAAAACAACAACAAAACAAAAAATTCAAAATTCAATAAACATCAAGTTCATGCATTTATGTCAATCACACCCAATCTGGTTCTTAAGATGCTGAAAGTGTCAAAAGCCAGTGGTTTAGTAAAGATGTCAGCCAATTGATCTCAGTTGTCACATGGTGTAACTCAATGTCTCCTTTGGTCACATGGTCTCTAATAAAGTGATGTCTTATGTCAATATATTTGGTCTTTAAATGCTAGATAGGATTCTTAGAGATACAGATGACACTAGTGTTATCACAAAGGATTAAAATTGTGCCTATAGGTATTCCTAAATCCAAAATTTATTGTTTTAACCAAAGGACTTGAGCCACATAACTTCCTAAGGCAATATACTCAGCTTTAGCAGTGTAAAGTGCAATAGAGTTTTGTTTTCTACTAGACTAAGAGACTAATGAATGTCCTATGAATTGGCAAGTTCTAGAAGTGCTCTTTCTATCCACTCTACATCCTGTAAAATTAGAATCAGAATATCCAATAATCTCAAAAGAAGTGTTGTGCCTAGGATACCATATTCATAAGTTTTGGGTCCCCAAAAGATATCTAAGAATTTTCTTAGCTATAGTCATGTGAGATTCTTTAGTATCTGCTTGAAATCTAGCACAGAGATAAATACTAAATATTATATCAGGTCAGCTAGCAGTCAGGTAAAGTAAAGATCCAATCATCCATCTATACTTCTTTTGATCAATAGATTTTCCATTTAAGTCCTAATCCATCTTAATATTAAAAATCATGGGAGTATTTGTTGACTTGACTTTATTCATTTCATATTTCTTCAAGATGTCCTTAATATATTTTGATTGATTTATAAAAATTCCATCATCCAATTATCTTATGCTAAACCCCAAAAAGTATTTAGTCTCCCATCATACTCATCTCAAACTCCTTACTCATTGTTTTAGAAAAATCATCACATAGCTTTTTATTAGAAGATCCATAAAGTATATGATCAATATAGATCTGAACAATGAGTAACTCATCTCCTACTTTCCTAAAAAAAAGGGTGGTGTGTACGCTCCGCTTAATAAATTCCCTCTTTAGTAAAATGTGTTAAGCCTCTCATACCAAGCTCTTGGTGCATGTTTTAATCAATATAAGACCTTTTTTTAATTTGAAAATATGATTTAGAAATTGTGAACTCTCAAAACCTAGGGGTTGCTCTACAAACACATTCTTTTTTATTACCCCATTTAAAAAGGCACTCTTAACATCCATTTGGTAAAACTTAAATCCATTATAACATGTAAAGGCTAGTAGCACTCTAATGGCTTCCAATCTAGGTACAAGGGCAAAGGTCTTCTCAAAATAAATCCCTTATATTTGGTTGTATCCCTTAGCTACCAATCTCATCTTATTCCTAACTACCACAACATAATCATTCATTTTATTCTTAAAGATCCATTTGGTTCCAACTACACTTTTTCCCTTTGGTCTTTCTACAAGCTCCTAAACATCATCCCTAACAAATTGGTTTAATTCCTCTTGCATGTCTAAGATCCAAAACTCATTAGACAAGGCTTGATTAATATTGGTGGGTTCAGTTATTGAGATAAAGCTAGAGTGGTTTACTTCCTTCTTAAGTCTATGTCTAGTTCTTACATCTTCAGAAGGGTCTCCTAAGATCAATTCTTTAGGATGACTCAAAGAATATTTTCAATCTTTAGGCATTGTGTGTGTAGGTTCTACCCTTTCCTCCAGATTTATATTTTTTACTCCTTGGGTAATCTCATTTACACCATCTTCATCCTCAACTCTAGACTCCTTAGGATCAGATTTATCAAACACTATATGTGTAGTCTCCTCTACCACTAATAATCTCTTATTAAACACCCTAAAGGATTTCTCCACACGTGAATATCCTAAGAATACTCCTTCATCAGATTTTGGGCAAAATTTTCCTAAGTGTAACTTCCTATTGTAAAGAATGAAAACCTTACAACCAAAGACATGGAGGTGGGAAAGGTTGGGTGTCCAACCCTTAAGGATCTCATAGGGTGTCTTATCAAGATTGGCTTTAACATTCACCCTATTCAATACATAACAAGATGTGTTTACTGCTTCAGCCCAAAAGTATTTTGGAAGTGAATACTCAGCAAGCATGGATTTAGCGGCTTCTACTAAGGTCCGATTTTTTCTTTCAGCTATCCCGTTCTTCTGAGGGGTCCTAGGAGCTGAGAAGTTATGACTAATCCCCTTATCCTCACACAAGTTTCCAAATCTCTCATTTTCAAACTCTCCCCCATGGTCACTATGGATGGTCAAGATCTCACAACCTAACTTTTTCTAAATCCAAGTGGAAAAAGATCTAAACTCATCAAAAGACTAACTCTTATGTGACAAAAATTTAATCCAAGTGAACCTTGAGTAGTCATCGACAATCACAAATCCATAGACTTCCCCCCTATGCTGGCAGTGCTAATGGGTCCAAACAAATCCATGCGAAGGACTTCTAAAAGTCTAGAGGTGCTAATGTCCTTAATGGAATGGAAAGAGGAATGGACTTGCCTCCCTAGTTGGCAGGAATTACACAGGTAGTCTTTGGAAAACATAAGCTTGGGGCACTTCTAATTAGGTCTTTTTAGGTCACTCTCCTAAGGGTTTTCATACTAACATGACATAACCTCCTGTGCCACAACCAAGAATCATCAGCAATAGTATTTAAACAAAATGAAGCAGCACATTTAATATTATTTAAATTAAGCATGTAAACATTGTTAATCCGCTTTCCCTGAAACAATGTTGTTATTCAAGCTAATAATGCATATATTTCCTCCTTAGATTCAGTCTTAGAAGAGTCATATGCAAAATCTGCCCAAATTGTCTTTTGGAATCGCTTCTTGTCCTTCCTGTACTTGGGTTTCTCCTCACCCTTCTCCTTGCTTGGGTGATCCTTAAGTGCAGGACTATTAGCTTTGACATGTCCAGGCTTCCTGCATTCAAAACAAATAACATTAGAAGAACTTTTATAGTTTTTGCTACCCTTATCTTTGTTCCATTTCTGATGGTGCTTGTGATTCTTCCTTAGAAAGCTTTTGAATTGCTTAGTGATTAAGACAATATCATCACTTTTAGACCCGGAAAAATTAATGTCCGTGTTGTTGGCTTTCAGTGCCACAGCTTTCTCGTTCTTTCGCTCACCTTCATCAAGTTGTCTTTGGTTCACTGCTTGCTTATAAGCAATGAGTGAACCAAGCAAGTTATCAATAGAATAAGTATTCAAATAATTGGATTCAGTAATTGCAGTGATCTTAGCATCAAAAGAAGAAGGCAAGCATCTCAAAATTTTATTCATTCTTTTATAGTTAGTTAGCTCTTTTCCTAAGGCATGCAATGAGGTGACAATTTATGTAAATCTAGTATACATGTCAGAAATTGATTCAGTAAGTTTATATGAAAAAGTTCATAGTCATGCAATAAAATATTCAACCTAGATAGTTTAACTTCATTTATTCCTTTATAAGTAATACACAATCTATCCCAAATTTTCTTACTAGTAGCACAAGTTGAAACACGCATATAATCTTTCAATTTCAAAGCACATAAAAAATAGTTCAAGTATTTTGCATTCAGTTGAGCTAAATTCATATAATCAAGAATCCATTCAATGAAAGGAAGTATAATACTAATGCCATTAGTTTTACAAGACGGAGGTGTATAACCATCCTTAACAAGCATCCACATGTGATAGTCAATCGATTACAAAAATGTAGACATACGAGTTTTCCAAAAATTAAAAAAATATTGTCAAATAAGGTGGTCGCATAATAGAATAATCTTCCGCAGTATTACGATTACCAAAGTTAGCAATTGATCGAAATTTAAAAGATTTCAAAAACTCGATTTTATAAATCCTGCTCTAATACCATTTGAAAGTTCGACAAGAATATTAAGCTCTAATGAACTAGTCTCGAGGCAGACCAAGAGGGGGGAGGGGGTGAATTGGTATTTAAATTTTTTTTTTAAGAAGAATCATAAACAAAATCAAACAATCACCATAGAAATTAAAGTGCAGAAATTAAACGCAGAAGTACAATAAAAAAGAACACACCATATTTTATAGTGGTTTGGTCAACTTGACCTATGTCCACTCCCCGGAGAGTCTCCTCTGAGTATTACACTAAACACTATGTCTCTGCTTTTGCCCCCCACAACAAGGAGGAGAACCTCGTACAAAAACTCCTTTCCACCAACCCCGGTGAGGCAGAGAACCCAACTCCTTTTGCTTCCTCCAGAAGCAGGCATAGAACTCAACTCCTTTAGCTTCCTCCTGAAGCAGGTAGAGAATCTCAATCAGATGCTGAAGTAGATATCTATAGAATCCCCAAGAAACTAGGGACGACGACCAGAGAATACAATGACGGATCCTTGCTTGGAGCAACCTTTATGAAACCCCTCATAAGATCCTCATTCTCTCTCTCTCTCTCCCTTGCTCTCCCTCTCTTCTTAGCTCTCTCAGGTCAGGACATCAGCAAAAGATGTCTCTTTAAGGAAACAAAAGATTATTTAAACAAGGGCTCCAAATTAGCCCTAATTAACAACTAATCATCAAATATCATCCATGACGATAATACTATCGTCTTATACGATTAGTTCAACTTAACGAATATCATCCATATAATCGCCCTGGATGGATATCTAGATGATGGAAAAATAACTAGATCGTCCAAGACGATCTCACGATCGTCCGTGCCGATTAGTACAAAACAACGAATATTGTCCAGAACATCGCCTTGAATGGATGTCTAGATGATGTAAAAATAACTTGGTTGTCCAAGCCGATCTCCCGATCGTCCTGGACGATTAGTTTAATTCAATACATATCGTCCAAAGCATCGCCCTGAATGGAGCAAGGCCGATTTTTGATCGTCCAAAAGGAACCAAGGTTTGTGAACTGATCGTCCCAATCAATCATGCGATCGTCCAAGATGATATGATCGTTAATTACTTTCCTTAATTACCAGACTAATTTTAGGCATAATTGCACTGAATCATCCAAGACGATGTCCAAAAATAAAAGATACCTAAATAGATCTGACGGCTGATTCTTTCTGATTTGAGGCTATTGTCCCGGCCAATTCTAATATCGTCTAAGACGATTCGCTTAATTGCGTCTACCTTAACCAGCATGCCCTAATTAGGGTTTCTGTTTTTAACTGATCATCCAGGACGATTTTTGGATCGTCCCGGCCGATGTGATCGAAAACAAAAAACTTTAATCAGACAGACATAAAATTTTTCCCCAATTATGTGTATGCAAGTTTACTTAGCATCAGGATCCACAATGTTACAAAGTACTCAAGAAAAGGTAAAAGACACTTGATGGACATTACAAACTGACTCATTCCTAATCTACCCAATCTTGAGCTGGTTCAATTTACAGTTTGATCTTGTGGACCTGAAATGTTAGTAGGCAAGACAGTTGTATAGAAATAAAAGTGTTTGCTATCATCAAAATTATATCCCCTGAAATCAGATTCGCAACATCAATCCACTTAACAAAAATTTGTATCTCTTAATCTCATAACCAGAGTTATTTTATTCACTTGATCAAAGGCCTTTTGGTTGTCAATCTTAGTACATAAATTTCAAGTTACACATACGACTCATAATTTTAAAAAATAAGAATGATGCTAAATTTTCTTTATAGATATTTATGCATCATAGTCTTCATCACATAAAGCAAAAATCACACCTTTTATTTGTATAACACGAAGTAATATATAGCCTCAACAAAGAAAGATGAAGATAAATGTTTGAAAAAAAAAATAAAAACAAAGAGAGATGAAGGAAGAAAACATTGTCCTCCACCGATTTGGTGGTTGGTGAATAGATTCTTATCGTAGAGTTCATAAGCTTGAATTATAACATTAGTCTATATGATTTATTTTCTTATACTCATCACTAAGTTTTGAAAAATAAAAAAACTATTGAATGATTTTATTAATATTATAGTATTTGAAGTAATTTTATATGGTACAAATAAATAAATAAATTAATGTTTTTATTTTTCAAATAAATAATTAAAATTCGTAAAGCATACTTTTATAAGAAATCATCCACACTGTTATTTAAAAATAGCTGCATTCAATTTTTATGCATTTGAACTTTTTTCTCATAATTAATAAATAAAAAAATTTTAAAATATGAAATAGCAAACGGACCCAAAGAAGGCGAGCATCATTGGCCAGAAAATGGACGAAGAAAGAGCGCAACCAAAGCACAAAACCTACTCATAGGCAATCATCAACCTCATGCATGTCCTCTCCCCCTGCGGCGGCGGACCCCTCTGCTCACTCACTAACTTTCTCACCTTTTCTCTTCCTTTGTATCATCTCTCTCAGCACTCATTTCAAACCATTTAACTTTCACTCTTCTGTTAAATAACTAAAAAAAAAAGGGGAAGTATAGAAGTGGAGTGATCGCGCGATGGTGGATGGTATCATGACCTACCTCCATCTTCTCGTTGCACCCACGCTTTTTTTGTCCCCTTTGCATTCCATTGAATGATAGCGCGATGGTGGATGGTATCATGACCCACCTCCTTCTTCTCGCCGCAACCAACCTGACTTTGTCCCCTTTGCATTCCATCGAACGTCAACTGTTCGACAGAATTTCCGAACCGCTACCAAAATCGCTCACCTCCCATATCGCTCGAACGCATTGCCCTCCACGGCCGCCTCCGCTATGGAGCGAAGTGCTGTTGCGCTGTGCGTGTCCTCGCATCAGCAGAGGATCGACCAATGGTGCGCTCACTTGTGCCTTTGTCTGCTGTCTTAATGGGTTATGCTGCTTTTCTGGCTTGGCCATTCATTTAGTTTGCTTGTCTGATTCACTTTGTGATGTATTTCTGCTAAATTTTTTTTTTCTGTTGTTGCTATATTGGTGTTTGAAGAAATTTAGGAGATCGATTTTGATTCATTATATGCAATTAGAGTGCTTTCAACCAAATGATAACTACGAAATTTATGAACGGCTATCAAGTATGCAAATGTCTACACAGTGAGGATGGGGATGGTGAAAGGGAATTTGGGGTGTACATGACGCATTAGATAGATGGCAGCAACGGAGGAACTGCATTTTTCAGGGTATCTATTTTCTTGAAGTCTGTCTGCGAATTTTGAAAAGATAGTTGGGATGGTTGTAAAATGGGAGCATTGTCTCAGCTCTTTGCATATTGTTCTGTTTTTTCGTTTATTGTTCCCAAACAGGACGAGGCATATAAACAAAAGAATAGGAAGAGGGAAAATACCTTTTGTGGTTGCAGACATATGAGATCATTTTTGTACTTGTGTTAGTAGAGAATGGTTGAAATGGAAGGTTCAGTCGCCAATTTGTTTTAGGGGATAAATTTCATATGGAGAAGGAATAACTGTTAATACTTATTTCTTGATTAAGTTGCAAAGATCTTTGCCAATCATCCAATTTGTTCTTGGACATGCTGCTGTTCTGTAGTCATCAATCATAATAAGCTATTTTAAAAATTAGGCCAAATGGAAAAGAAAAAAAAAACAACATTTTGTGGTATACATTGGGGACATATGTAGTACATTGCAGACATAATATACAACAACAACAACATCAAGCCTTTACCCCACTACATGGGCTCGGCTAATGAATCCTTTTTCTCCATTGTGTCATGTTAAGAGTCAAATTCTCATTTAAATCTAATAAAGAAAGGTCATTTCTAAAATTTTATAACCAAGTCTTTTTAGGTCTACCTCTACCTTTCTTAACATAAGCCATATCTAATACATCTATTTTTCTAACTAGGTCGTCGGAAGGCCGCTGTTTTATGTGACCAAATCATCTAAGGCGGCTCTCTCCAATATTTTCTTCCACTGGAGCTACTCCAACCTTTTCATGTAACTGCTCATTTCGTGATATAAAGATTTAAATTTTGCTAGTAGAGGGAGGATGACATGGAGGATATGTTCATTGTTATGCTTTTAGGGGATATATTTCATCTGGTTTCTAGGGATGAACTGTTATACTTTTTTCTTAAATAAAATAAGTAATCATTGGGATGCCGCATGCATGTTAAGTATTAAAATAATATGAATATTATATATTTCAAATTAATCTGTTGGAACAAGTTTTTTGAAAATAGGTATGCCAATTTGAGAAAATGATGAGCAATATAGGCATTTCCAAGAGAAAAAATTCTGTGGCGATGATCACTATATTTATGTTTCAACTAATAATAGGTTTTCACCTCCATCTCAATTATAATTCATAAGCTCAGCACTTGCTATGCCCACTTAAGCCTTGTTGAATTTTAGAATATTTTGGTAGTAGAGAGAATTTTAATGTCATAGGATTGCACGAAGATCCTACACACACAATAATAAGTGGAGATTGATACACAAAAGATACAAATTTTTTTGTGTGTGAAAAATGAAAGAAGGGAAAAACCTAGGAGCCTTTTGAAATGGTTTCACTACTAAGAGTTAGTGATTAAAATGTTTTGCCATTCTTGTAATTGGAGAAAGTGGAATTCTAATGTTATGAAATATTATGCTGTGGTTGCTTCTTATGGTGGTGCTAAAAGTAATTTTGATGGTGACCATGAACGTTGGGAGGTGGACATTGGAGATCTATGGATTGTTAGTCGCTTTTGCTATTGCACTAGATGTGGCATCCTTCCATCATAAGGAGTTGATTTATATTTTAGAAATCATTTAAAAAGTTTCTATTCAAGCTTTGAAATATCCTTCAAAAATAGCAAAAAATTCATAGGAAATTAAAAAATATCTCTCTTTCCATGCTTTATAACATCCCCACAGACAGTGTATGTGAGGTCATAGTTTTGCTTTCTTAATTTTTAATTTTCTTAGAATAGAGACCAACTAGTGCATTTTAGGTGGTACATTTTGGCTTGTTATTTAATGATGCATCAATACAAACATGGGGACATGTACACGATACAAATTAGTTAAAAATGATATGGATTCATATAATAATAAAATTATTATAATTGCTTATAAAATTAGGGTATATTGTTCAGAGTGATGGTGAAATAGATGGGGATATTATCAGCAGAATTCAAGTTGGATGGTTGAAGTGGAGGAATGCATCGGGCTTGTTGTGTGATAGAAAAGTACCCCTCAAACTTAAGGGAAAATTCTATAACATGGTAGTGAGGCCTGCAATGCTTTATGGTACTGAATGTTGGCCATTAAAAGAGAAGCATAATACTAAGTTAAGTGTGGCAGAGATGAGGATGCTCAGGTGGATGAGTGGCTTTACCTTTAAAGATAGGATACGAAATGAGCATATACGTGAAAAGGTTTGAGTAGCTCCAGTAGAAGATAAGATTAGAGAGAGTCGCCTTAGATGGTTTGGTCACATAAAACGGCGGCCTTCCAATGACCCGGTTAGGAGAGTAAAGGTATTAGATTTGACTTATGTTAAGAGAGGTAGAGGCAGACCTAAAAAGACTTGGTTAGAAAATATTAGGAATGACCTTTCTTTATTAGATTTAAACGAGAATTTGACCTTTAATAGGACACAATGGAGAAAAAAGATTCATGTAGCTGACCTCATATAGTGGGATAAAGGCTTGATGTTGTTTTTGCTTATAAAATTAGGATTATATTTAAATTTATTAATTGCCTTAAACTAAATTGAAGGCGCCTGAAATTATAGATTATTAGCTTGAAGTTAAAATAAATAATTAATATATAAAAATAAAAAAAATTATAAGATTGTACAGAATAATAAAATTAGTATTAATTAGCTATCAAGTACTTTTGAGATGTATTTCAAAATAAAAAATAGATGGTTAAATTAACTTATTTATGTAGTATACTTTAAAGTTAAAATTTATTATTCATGGCTCGTGTGTCAGACATATCCCCATTAGCTTTTTATTTTTCTTAAATTGGGCATATAGGTGGTGTATCTGACAGGTATCAGACATGAATGGGCAAGTGCACATGTCCTACACATGGCCGAGATGACGTGTTTCATTATTATTAAATGTTGTTACATTATAACTTGTCTTCCTTTCCTTGAGATTTTAGTCCTCTTTTGAAAAATTAGTTGCATATCCTATCATCCACATATTTAAACTAAGGCGGAGAAGTTGTGGCCCTATTTTGTTGCCCAATTTTTTTTTTTCTTGAATGAAGTTGGTTATAAGATGTTGCCAACTGAGATACATGGTGGCATTGTGTTAGAATAGAGGCGTGGCAGTGTTAGATCAGAGACGTGGAATTGTGTTAGAATAGAGGCGTGGCATTGCAATAAACATGACATAAAATGTAAAACCAAAGAAGACTAACAGCTCAACATGAAGCAATGTTTTGCAAAGTTTGAGCTTTTTTCTTGATATTTTGTCTTTTTTAGCATTTTTTATTCTTTTAGATATAATATGATTTACTGCAAATTTTCGTTCACGTGCCCCCTTCCATTAAGTTTTCTTTATGCAAAATATGAGAAATTGTTTCTTTTCAAATTTTTTTCTTTGTGGAATTGCAACTTCTCTATCTTTGTTGATTTTTTATGATAAGAACAAAAAAAAAAAAAAAAAAATGATAAAAAAAAAAAAAAAAAAAAAAAAAAAAGGAGATTTTTATTGTTAATGGAGACAACTCAGTCTTGATTTGTAAATTCTTTCACACTGAAATTCATTTGTTGTTTGAGAAAAAAAATTCTTATATTGAATCATCAAAGAACTTCTCTCTCTCCCTCTTTTATTATTTTTTTAGTTTTTAAAATGTTTAAAGACAGCTTGATTTTTCAAAAATGGGCTCATTTTAATTGTAATTTTTTGTTGATGCTTCTTTTATATGTAGAAGTCCCATATAAGTTTTTCAAAAAATTTCCCTGAATGTTTTTCTTCCAAAAAAAATTTGAAGTAGCTGAAATGTTTTTCTTGAAATTTCATATTTAGGACAAAAGCTAGTACAAAAACCTCTCAATTTCCCTTGAAAGGGCTAGGACATAAAGAGAAGAATCCCTCTCATTACTTAAATAGTTATTTTTTATTCTATTTCTCCCTATTTTTTTGATGTTTTCCAGTAGAAGAATTAGAGGTAATGAGTGGCACACAACAATTGTTGCCATTGCATCCACTTCACCTGTTATTCTAAGGCTGTGTACTTAGAGAAGTAGCACTTTTCTAAGGACTTTATTATTATTATTATTATTTTCTTAAGTTGCACTTTTCTAAGGACTTGGTGGCCTTGTTCTCCTATAGATTTTACCTTACATGTCATCACCTTTTGGGGTCTATCAATGTGTAAGAGATAGATTTTGTAATCTACTTTGAGATAAGCGCAAGTCTTTAGTGTTAAATCTTTCTTGATAACGAGAGTAAATTGTTGGTTAAGTCTAATATATAGAGAATACAATACTTTTCTTTAGTTGCTTCAATTTGGAATCGATAGAAGCTTAAAGTAGATGTCGTGGGAATGATGGCAGATCCAATCAAGATCCCATTATTCTATCACCCTAAGTTATCATAGGTCATGGTCTATTTAGTCAGTGGAGATATTGAACCAATCTTAATTAAGGATTTTTTATATCAATTATAGGTTGTATTGTCCATAGGGACTGTATAGGCTTGGGTTGTAAGCTTATTGAAGTGCACTTTTTAAGTTAACCTTGTGTAATAGTGGGCCTCATACTCTATGAGGTGCAACTTATGAATTATAACTCAGGGACTCAAGCATTGAGGAACATCTTGGCTGAGGTTGTAATCCTAATATAGTAGTGCCATATCAGTTACACTAACCACCCATTTAGGGTGCAAGTTCCACTCCCTCCATGGCATGAAATTTTTGTATGATCATTATGGTACACATATATGAAAATAAGTTTTTGTTAGCTTGAGTCAATCTTAAAATTGTCATCATTAGCTAATTGCTTTGAAGTATCAATGAATGGTTGATCTGAGCATAAACTTATCGATTACTATTTGAGGATATTGGTTTTATATATTTTTTAGTTTATATACTTTTTTTTTTGTTTTTGGAATCGATTTAGAATTATTTTTCTCTTGTTATGATTTTGTTTTGAATACTCCATCAGTAGGAGAAAAATCCGAAATGCATTTTCCTTGTATTTTTTACTGAGCTTTTTTATGATAGGTTACTCCTTTGATAAGGGCTTGGGACATTTTTCATTATTTAGCATGAGAATCATAGATTTATTGCAAACTAATTTACCATCTAAGTTTTCTTCGACATTGCAATAAAGAATTGGTCGTATCTAATAAATATACTCTATAGACACATATGATTAATATAGAAGACAGAGTGAGTATGCATATATGTTCCTGAGCTTTCCCTTTGAGAAGAATAAGCATCCAAATAGAGTTTTTGTTAATTTTGGCAGCCGAGACTCCTTAAATGAGTAAGCTCTTATAGTTAATTACATCTCGTACATATTCTAGAGTGCTTATGATTAAGGAGCTATCAGACACCTACATTCATAAGTTAGGATTTAGTGGTTTCTTTCTGTATTGAAGGAAAGGTATAATATAGCTTATACATATGAGAGCGAGAGAAGGTCAGTGAGATTCTAAAGCTTGGAGAATTTGTAACTTTAATCTATGTAAGATTTCATGGGTCAACATTAATTCATGGCTTAGGGAGCTTTAAGTTGGGATTTGGATATTAATTTTTCTTTAGAGCTCATAAAATTTGTAAGAATTATTGCCTTGACATAATGAAGAAGTTTAAGGATGAATGGCTGCAAAGATTATGGGAAATACTTTTGGTACATCAGACGAAACTAGATTATCAGAATGAATTAGGATTGTTGCAATTAGAAGCCACAAGAGTGTAGAAACTCTAAAATCGAAGTTGTTGTAAAGGGAATGGAAGGATGATAGAAAAGAAAACTAACCTAAGAGATAGGAGGACAACCAATTCAAAATCCATAGTTCTAACATTCCAGATAATTTGGATGCAGGCTTACTTAGTCATGTGGCGATTTGTGGATCCTTATTAGCAATCATTGGTTGTCTCATCCAAGTGTATCTAATAGACCAGGAGGTATATAGACCCAATTTTAGGCTAATAGAAAGGACTTGCACTCCCTAATTTTATAAGGGGACGCCCATATTAGATTTACAAAATCGCATAATGGTACCTACCACGCCTAAAAGAGAAACCTAGTCTTTAAAACTAATTGAAGAATGAAGGTTACCTCCTCTATATAATGGAAAAGGCACCCATGTGAGATTTACGGCTTTATCATATGGGATCAAGAATCTCAAAGACTTGACTTGCATCTTGCATCGTTCAAGTATCCTTCCACTCACCTAAGTATATATATATAAAAGGGGTTATCATGGCAAAATGATATGAGGGAGACTGACACATACCAATGTTAGTATTCATATGAAGGATGTGTGCGCCATGCTTTTATTTTTGTTATATATCTATCATAGCATGGTAACACTGCCGTTGCTAGGTCCCAAGTCCTAGATGAGAAAAGTGGAGGGTTGCGTTAGGTAGTCGACAGCCAGCATAAAACTTGTCGAATAATCATGACATGAATTGTGCTATGGAGTGTTCTTGAAAAGAAAGGAGTTAATAATGCTTATATTCAAATCATTAAAGATATGTATGAAGGAGCTATTACTTGTGTTCAAACGCGAGGTGGTTTGACCAAGTATTTTCCTATTTCGGTTGGATTACATCAAGGATCAGCCTTAAGTCCATTGTTGACCTTTGTATAAAATCCATAAGAAAACAAAGATGAAAATCCCGCATACATACTTGTAGACCGTTGGATCCGCGATATCCTGCCGAAATCACGCTGATTCGGCGCCGTTTGAGTCTACGTCCCAGGAATCCTGCTCAAATCCTGCGATACGTAGCTCCGCTCGCGTCGTTAAATACCCGATCCAAACGAGGCTTTTGTTGGCTGCTTCTCTTCTCCTTCTACGAACTCCTCCCGACCCTCCGATCTCCCCTCTTGCAACCGAGCTCTGTCAAGCTAGCTCCATCCCGATCCTCTCGGTTCCTCCGTCCTGCAGAGAGAGAGAGAGAGAGAGAGAGAGAGAGAGAGAGAGAGAGAGAGAGAGAGA
>NW_021319051.1:329171-447437 GCF_001605985.2 Dendrobium catenatum
GCCTTCCTCAACGGAGGGGGAGACAAAAAATCATCTTTTTCCACAATTTCTCCTTCTTCCTCACAGATAGCTTCTGAAGCATCAGCAGATTCAATCATATTTGTACCATCCAATTCTGATAAGACAGCAAATCTGTTAGGAATGATAGAGGGTTATTCAGGATAAGTCACCTGAGGTAAAACAGATTGGTTGACAGCCAACTTTTCATTGCTCGGGATCAAAACAGGGTGATCAATCTGCTTTTCACTTCTCAACTCATTATCCAAACAAGGGACAGAAACACCCTCCTTATTAACCTCCTTGCTGATTTATTTAGGATCAAAAACTTTTTTATAATTCGGTTTCATCTTCTGGACAGCCTCCACCTTTCTTACTTTTCTCTTAAAATTAACTTGCAGCCAAGGTCCATACTCATCAGCTGTTTTGGAAACATTTTCAGTTGCCAAATCTTCCTTAAAGACTTCTGAAGCTTCATTTAATTTGTTCTCCGCCTGATTGCTTCCAGATTCTGGACAACCTGAAACAATGTGTCCCATTTTTCCACAAGCATAACACAGTTTTTCAATGCCTTCATATTCAAATTTTTATAGAATTTCCCCGATAAGCCTTCTACCCAAACTCCCACGGGATGTTTTTCATACAAAGGAGTACGAACACAAATTCGAGCATATTCACGCCTTCCCCATTGAAAGGAATTTCCATCCAGTAAATAAGGTTTACCAATAACTGAAGCAATCCTGCAAATATTAATATCATCCCAACTATGCAGAGGAAGATTAGGCAATCTTACCCAAATTGGTGCCGAAATACCACTCAAAGATGATGGGGAGAACGACGTGGACCATTTATCCAATCCCACCACATGTCCTTTAATGAACCATGGTACTCCTAATAAAACTTCTTCCATGGCTACAGGATTTTCAAAAGAACACAGAACCCATCCAGTGCCTAAACCAGTTAAATTCAAAATAGGATAATATACTAAATGGTTGAATTAGATAAATATTAAAATTTTCAACCTATGAAGTATAAATAGAGTTCATTCAAAATAGGATTTAGGGTTTTATTATAATCCTAATTTTTATAATTTTTAATTATCATTTTTATAAGGGTTAATTAGATAATCAGGATTTAAAAGTGTCAAGATGACAATAATAATTTACATATGAAAAAAATTTGCTAATATATAAATAAACACATAAACAAATACTACAAATATATGTTTTCATATGAGTGATAAAAAGTGCATGAAACTTGAATTAAAAATAAAATATGACATCATTAGTAACATATCTAAGACTAACATTACACATATATGAGTTGCCTCCCATAAGTACTAAGTGTAATGTATTCAGCCAGACTATAAATGAAAAATGAAAAATAAATGAAAATGCATCAAAATAAGCATCAATATATCTCTCTCTCTCTCTCTCTCTCTCTCAAGCGTACACCTTAGAATTAGGGTCTTCTTCATCTTCTTATTCCTCTTTATCTCTATCACTAAGCTGCCACACAATGAGTCAATACTCAAGTGCAGAAGGTAACCCATTATTATCGGGCCTTTTTATGAATTGACTACTTCTGAACATACCAACCAAAGACTCAATAAAATCATATGTATATCGGTAATATCTCTCCTACTGGTTCATGGTATGCACCATTTATATCTTCATTTCAAAAATGTCAATCTTTAATTTCTTTACAAAATTGGGTCACTTTATCCATATTTCCCACTCAAACCTACTATCTGATCACTTAAGGATTTGGGAGTCCTAACACTCCTACTGCTTTTGCGATTTGGGAGTCCTGACACTCCTACTGCTTTTGCTCCCAGCCCCTCTAGAAGACATAGACTCACTAGGATCCATCTCTTCTCTGCCAGATTATTTAAAGCTCAGAATTTTACCCCTAGTGAGAGCAGCTATATTGAATAACCATTCTTCATTCTAATATCCCCTCACTACTACTACTACATAAAGATCATAAATTAAAGAAGGATGGACTTGATCCACTGAAGTAGATCCCCTCATAATGTATGTAAGGGATGACAGAATTAACTTTTTCAATGTTAATAGTTTAGCCCTTTTGAATGGCAAAAATTAAGATGGCTCTATCCTTGTTTATTTTACTAATACTTTTTCTAGGGAGAATGCGAGCATAGATGAAATAATGTCAGGCCTTAAAGGCTTGAGTCATATAGGAAGTAGAGAAATTAATAATTCTTTCTTCTATAGTCTTCTACCTAGCTCCATTATTTGGTCCACATAGTAGGTCCATAATTTCTTAAGGATCAAAAGGTGCATGGATAAAAGGGAAATACTTATCAAATTTTATATCTTGTACTCTAAAAATTCTAGTAATAATGGAAGAATTGGAAGGTACCCATCTCCCTCTAATAAAACATTTGAAATCAACAACCTACTTTTTATTAGCAAAGAATTCATGTATAACATTAATAATAACAACAAATGGTTCCTAAAAAAAAATGAGCCGAACCTCTAGAAAACATTGTTTGAAGGATTGGTTGGGTTTGATTAAGGAAAACATGCTCAGGTATAAATTTTTTAGTAATTATCCAATCTTTATAACTAGCCTCAACTGCCTCGGAAATAAATGTAATTCTCATATGGGTAGCATGCTTCTTCCTTGATCCAAAGGTTTTGGGGGCCATTGCTAAAATGAGAAGCTAAAGAGGATAATTGGAGGGAATGCAAGGTGAGATAAATGAAAATTAGATTCTAATTTATAAATTTTGAAGTGTTGTGACACTGTAAGGTATCCATAATTCATCAGATAGAGCTTGAGGATATTCTGATTTAGATTTTGCGAGATGCCGAGTTGATAGAAAAAGCACTTCTAAAATTTATCAATTTATAGGACAATCTTTAGTCTCATGGTCCAGTAGACAATCTTTAGTCTCAGTTTCCCTAACCACTGCTGAAGCTGAGTATATAACCTTAAGATGTTATGTGGCCCAAGACCTCTAGGTAAAGCAATAAAATCTGAATTTAGAATTTTCTGTAGGCACAATTTTAATCCTCTATGATAACACGAATGTCATCTGCATTTCAAAGAACCCAATCCAACACTCAAAGACCAAACACATGGACATAGGGCATCACTTCATTAGAGATCATGTTATTAAAGGAGACAGAGGTACACCATGTATCCACTGAATACCAATTTGTTAATATCTTTATAAAACCATTGGCCTTTAAAATTTTTAGCATCTTAAGAACCATATTAGGTGTCATAGATATTAATACTTGAAATTGCTGATTTATTCTTTATGATGTTTTTATTTTTATTTTATTTGCATGTCTATTTCTATTTATGTACTTGTATTTTATGTTTTTTTATTTTTATGTTATTTATCCTTCCATTTTTTTAAGAATCAAATCAATAGTCACTGCAAGTATAATTTTTTTAAAATGATATTTTAGCCTTGATTTTGGTTTTAACATTTTTTAAGTTGTGATTGACTTCTCTAAATCAATTGAAGGAAGAAACATCAATGATTATTTCTCTTCCTCTAACTCTTTTAGCGGTGTATTTTTTATTTTGAAGTGAAATCTGTTTCAAATGAATAGTTAGATTTTGAAATTGAGATCTATTTAATCTTCTTACAATAATCTATATCATATAAATAATGCGCAAAGTCATTAAATCACTTTCAAGTTTTTATGATTAGGTTGTTGCAGTAATCATATGGATATGATTCGGATTTATGGTTTATTCTTCCTTATATTCGAGAGTGAGTTTCTTCTCTTATAATGAAGATAATCTAACAAATGAGTCTTTAAAGGCTTTGAAAGGAAGCCAGCTTGCAAAAATGGCAAGAGGCATCAAGTAATTACAAGATACACTAAAGTGTATCAAAAATCAAAAGATGTATAAAGTATGCCAAATAATTTAAAAAGAGGCACAAAATGTGCCCACAAAAATAAGCTTCATTCTCTTTCAAATCTTTAAATCTTAGAAAAATTCATGTGCCGGTTGATATCTTCAATCACTTAATTTTTAAAACACATGATTTTCATTGATTACTTTGCTGTATTATTCTATCGAATATTTTTCTGAAATAAAGTTTGAACAAATCACTTTTCTTATTTTATTTCTTTTATGAATTATATTTTTGTTTTAAAAAAGATTTTTAACTTATAAGGAGTCTGAGTTAGGGTTAACAATATCGGTTTTCTACCATTTCTAGATTTTAGCACTGTTAATTCATTTCTTACTGATTTTTAATCCACTCACAAGGGAAGTTTATCATTTACTATAATTGATTGATTAAAAAAATTATTTTTGATTGGTTTTTATTTTTTTGTTATGTTATTTATTATTCTTTTTATATTTTCATTTTTGTCTTGAAAAACTCCTGCTCATAACATTCCATATCTTGAATTTTACTAGTTTTGCTCACATCATCCAGGACGATCCATAACATATTTTATGGTATGAACAAAGATACACCTCTCAAATCATAGCGCATCTAACAATTGATCTAAACCAATTCCTGGTGTTCTCCCGTTATTTATACATTGTACTGGATGATCCATCTGACAAAAATAGTTGCATGGTTTGAATGTTATTAGACTGATCCATTATTACACATCATCCCAAATGATACATGTATTTTTCTTATACAATCCCTTTATTCAACGGTCATACTTGCTTACTCCTCGGGATGATTATTTTATGTCTAATCGTCTTGGAAGATACGATTAACTTTTTTAACCAATCTTCTGGATAAAGTTATGGTACCTAATAATCCAAAGACAATCTCATGATTATTTTGGACGATATTGTCGATCCAATATAAACAACCAATTTCAAGCCTATTCTTCACTCCAACTATTCTCATTCTCTTATCTCTTCCTCAAGCTTTCAGTTCTTAAATATGGCTAGTGATAAATTATTTTGTGCACTCAGAGGCAGCTCTTTCAAGAGTGCTGTCAATTCTTGCTTTATTAAAGCAACTGATAAAGCTACTTATAACTGCTACAAATCTACAGGGATAAATCCCTCAAAGGTTTTCAATCAAGGGGTGTTGAACTATCAGTTACTAGAACTCGTTGACCGCACCACTCTTGCCTTTGATGCTTCACTTGCTTTCCCCTTCAATTTTGAACTGCTTTTCGAATTCTTCACCAGTCTCTGCCTGAATTCTGACTTCATTGCACTATAATCATATGTTAATAGATGTCCTGTTGAAATAACTTATCAAGATTTCAATCAATTTCTCTACCTTTCCACCACTGGAGACAAACTTCATACTTTGGTTTTAGATCCTACAAATACCCTTGTTATAGAAACCAAATGCCCCCTTTCATGACTCTACAACTTGTATCTTAGTGAAAGATGCCTAAACCATTCATCACATTCTTTACACCTCCATTATTCCTAAAGTTGGGGATAAAATTAATATTACCCCCATCCTATCTTTCCCACTACTATATAATGGATCATCGAGATTTTAATGCTATTGATCTTCTAATTTGCTACATTAAACATCTAACTAGCATCATGGATCCTAGCCACAAAAGAAAGCCAAATTTAGCCTTATGACATATCATAGCCTATGTCCTCAAATCCAAATACAACCTTTAGTATCCATACCCACATGATCAACTCCTTATTTTCTACTCAAATAGTTCTTTCCACATCCTTCATAGTACTCATTGTCACTCTGTGCATGAGGAGGTTGTGACATAAGAGGAAGGACCTATTCCTACATCTATCCATATCAATCAATACTCCCAGTTTGATCAATTGGTGAAGAGGTTTGACCAGTGGAATGCCAAATTTGAGTCCTATGCCACTGAGCAGCAGCAACATCATGATCAGGATGTAGCTCAGTTTAAAGCATACATAACCCACCAGCAGTAGTAGCATGACCAGGATATGACATGGTTTGGCGAGCAATTTTCTTCTCTTCACCATTACTTTCAACATCCATCACCACCACCTCCACCTAATCAAGACTCCTCTTTTTACTAGTTTGTCAGTGTTTATTTTTATGTTTATACTGATTCTCTTTTCTATATTTTATTTCAATTATTATTTTTCTTGTTTCCTCCTTTTTGTGAGGTCAAAAGGGGGAGTAGTATGTTGTTTGCTTTAGTTTTTTGTGGAATTTACTTTGTTCTACTACTATTTTTTATGTCTCATTTTTTTCTTTAATTAAAAAAATATTTCTTGCTTGATCTGAAATTTTTAACAACAATATTTTCCATCATTAAAAAGGGAAAGATTGTTCTAAATCTAGATTCAAATAATATTATTTTGATGATAACAAATATTATTATTTCTTGACCACCACTATTATTGTATATCTATTTTATTTACCCTCCTTACTAACCTTTCAGGTCCACAAATATCAACTACAATGCAAATCAACTCAATATCAACTATATATTTTTTTTTTAAGGAATGCAAATTTGCATATAAAAAAACAAAGAAGAGCAACCTATTACAAGCTAGAACAAAAATAAACTAAGGGTTTCTTGATCCAACAGGGAAAGAAACCTTATTGAAATTATATTTGTTAAAATTAAATTTATCATAATCGAAATGAGACCCACTATTTTCTATTTAAAAACCATTGGGGTGGAGGGGATACTAAAATTAAAAAAACAACCTAAAAGGTTGGTTAGTGTCCTAGAATTCCCAACTGGTTAAAAAATAAGACCTAGTATCGATCCCATCATCAATTATAATAGGTTTAGAAACCAAATATAAAACTAAAAGAAAACAAAGGAAAGTAAATAAAAAAAGAAGAAAAAAATTACAATTCTCCATTAGAAACAAAGAATAGTAAAACCAGCCTTCAAGAAATTTTCTTTGATGGCAATACAAAAACCTGAGAATGTAAACCAAAAATAGTAATCTGAGATACTCTTTGATCATGAATTACAACATCAAGTATCTCCCAAAAACTTCCATGCTATAATTCTTCATGTAGGAGCAAAAAAGCATTAATGCATTGAAGGGGAAGAACCCCTCACATGCTTTGTTGTACTTAGTACAGTCATTCTTCTTCTAGGAAATTCTGCCACCTGTCCCAAAGATTGCATTTCTTTGAAAAGTTTGTGTTTAGAACCTGAAGAGTACTCCAATTTAGTAGAAGCTATTTTCCCGTCCAGTAATACAGACATTTTAAAATTTAGGTTGACCTCTGAAGGAGGAGTAACCACTTCTAATGGATCAACCACAATTCCTGTTTCAGAATTAACAACTTCCTGCTCCTTCTAGTAAATGAGGTTGTTTGAATTTAAATTCGGAAGCTTCCACTGACTCAGCAACCAATTCTTTTTCATAATTATCGTCTTGTTCTACTCCTTCCAGCAATTGTATGAATTCAAATTTTGAAGCTTCCAATGGATCAGCAACCAACTTTGACTCAGCATTAACTGTTACCTCATCTTCTTCCATAAAATCTACATTTTTTAATTCAAATTTTGAATTCTGAACAGACTCAGATTGAAGGCAAGCCTGATCCGAAACTAAGCCAACAGATTGGATCTGACAATGAATTAATGAAGATCCATCAATCAAATTATGATCCAGATTTTGATCAATAAGACAATCAACACCTTTTCTTAAATTATTATCAACATCTACTATGTCAATAACTTCAACTAAATTAGCCTCCAATTTATCATTTTTATCAATAGATAAAACACTATGAATATTGGAATTCAGAAGATCTGATGGTATATCTTTATCAGGACCTCTACCCAAATTATCCTTAACAGGTTTATTCTTGAAGAGATAATCAGATTGCTTTTTCTCAGATGGAATTTTTTGCTTTCTTTTGTTTTTGAATTTCTCATGCAACCAAGGTCCATAGGAATTATCTTCAACTAGAAGAGAATTCTTAGGAACTTCTTTATTAAGCTGATTCAGATTTTGAAAAACATTTGGACATACATAATCTATATGTCTAATTCTTCCGCATTTGTAGCAAAGAGATTATAGATTTTCAAATTCAAATTTTTTAAAAAAATTACCATGAATACCTTCAACCCAGGTACCACAAGGGAGCTTAGAATTCAATTTAACACGAATGCAAGCTCTAGCGAATTCCCTTCTCCCCCATCTAAACATATTGTCATCCAATAATAAAGGTGTCCCGATTCTAGAAACAATTCTAGCAATGTAAAGGCAAGTGTGGAAGACGAACCCAAATAGGACAAGAAATCCCATCCATAGAAGTAGGAGAAAAGTTAGGTGACCATCTGTCTAAACAAATGATGAAGCCCCCCACATACGAAGGACCTCCATTAATAACTTCCTCCAAAGCTTCATGTGACTGAAAGAACACATAAGCCAATCTAATCCAAGCGAGGTTATATGAAAACCTCCAAACGTAACCCATTGCTTCCTTAATTCAATAGCACAATTTGAAATAGGCAAGTTTTTACTAAGAATCTTCACCACCAAAGAATTTTTTAAAACATGAACATTGGCTTTTTCATTTTCCAAATCAAATTTGATCACATTTGCATCTTCATTTTCATTATGAACTTTTTCCAAATTAATTTTAATATGTGGTTTTTTACTCCACACATTAGAATTATCCAATCCATATAAAGATACTAGATTTTTGATATTAGCATCACCAAGGATGGTATTATCAATAGCTTTAGCATTCTTCCACAAATTATTATCTTTGCTACCAGATGAAGAAGCCTCCATATCATTTGCTTTACTGATAAAATCCGTCATGGTAGAAATAGACTTACTTTTAAAACTATCAATGAATTTTTTCCCTTTACCTGTCTCCGATAAAGATTTTTGCTTAGAGACACCCTCCCTCTCTGATTACCATAGGAGAGTTCAGAAAACAAGAATTGCGAGGAAAGATGTGATTGAATGAAAATCTACCTTTTGAATCCAACAAAGTTGGACGCGCGGTAGATCTTAAGAAGATGGTGTTTCGGTCATCCATGGATGACCGGCCACCTTCATCCATCTTCAATGTTGGCACCCGAAAATCTCTTCAAAATCCTTCCTCTTTTTGTGGAGCTTCTCTCTCTTCCATCATATCCTTAGTTCAATAACATTGTAAGTCAATATCAACTATATTAGGGTTGAGTCTACTTGTAATTTCATTTTAATGTATTTTTTTACCTTTCTTGAGTCAAATCTTGAATATGGTGTACCGCAAGCTAAGTAACCTTACACACACACTCAAGGGGAAAAAAATTGTCAGTTAGAGTATATTTCAAATTTTTACCTAATCATACAGGATGATCAGTTAAAAATAGAAATTTTGATTAGGGCATCCATACTAATTTCAAGTGATTAAACGAACCATACTAGCTAATCCAGATCATCTTGGAAGATCTATTTAGATGATGAAAATTAGCCGCCAATCATAATTTAGGTAATTTTTTAATTTTCAAATTTTGTTCCAATCATACAGGAAGATATACATTATCATGAATGATTTATGGCAAACATGCCTAAAGTTATCTAGTGATTAGGGGAATAATTATGGTTATATTATTCAACCATATCATATAAGGCGATCAACTAAGATTGTACTGGACGTTCCAATATATTTTTTAGGATGATCCCCTATCATCTAAGATGAAAAACTATACATTTGTTCTAATCGTCTAAAAGAATTGAACTGGACATCCCTAAAGGGTTGCGGGATAATATGAAGATTGCCAACCATCATCCCATGTCATACTGGACGATCAATATAGTATCTTAAACTAATCAACCGGGACAATCATAGGATCATACTAGATGATTAGTATAAATATTTGTAATGATCATATAGAGCAAAGGTGATCGTCCTAACTAAAAGGGTTATTTTGTATTAATCGTACATGATGATTTGTCGATTATACTAGATTTGTTTTAGTTAAAACTCACAGAGGGGCCTACACGTTAATATAAAAAGCAATTACAAAGCCCTTAAGGGTGCAATTAGCTCACTAGTGCTCAAAAGAGCTATAAAAATAAGTAAAAGAAAACCTATGAGCTGATAGCCCCTGTCAAACAAAAATACACAATAACCTAGGTACATTCTAAAGATGCTAAAGCCAAGCATCCAAAACGAGAAAGATACTGATATGCACGTGGAGAGCAATCTTTCAACAAAAAAACCTGAGCACCATCATCTATAAATCCATATGTAAACCTCAGCAGCTGAACAAGAAAGGTAAGAGACATATGTAAGTATATGATTAGTTAAATAAGGATTAGAGAAAAAAGACTTGATATCATCCATACACATTTTTTTTTGTACGGAAACTCCATTGTAAGTGAAGACAAGCTTCGACCAGATAAGAGCATCAAAGTGAACAATCCATTCATAAGGATCAACATACTCCATACAACAAAGCAAAAAAAATCCAATAATGAGAACACCAAAATGAAACAGGACATACCATTTGTAAGAGAAAGCCAACCCACACAAACAATCCAAACAAAGAAAAGGCATATAGAGCTCAGGATAAGACGAAACTAGCAACCATCACTAGGGATAACCCAAGGACGATATTGAGATAGATTGGTCCAAAGATAGAAAGAATCCTTGAGAAAAATGAATTACTCCCGAGGAGAAAGAACAATCAACCAACCAGCAATGGACCCCAAGAGCAAAGCCAAACATAAGAATAAATAGAGATAACCCTAGGAAAATTCCCACACAATCACAAACCACCTAGTAACCCCAGGGAAGAAAAATTCCATAGCCAAACATTGCAGCCAAAACCATCTCCCAGCACATAGAGAGTGGTAGGAGAGCAACGAGAAGGAGTCCCATCAAATTCTAATGTATAATTATAGCTCATGCCCTATGAAACATAAACCACAGTAGTATTCAGCATATACAAATAAAAAAGCAAACAACAATTTAGGAAGATCCGACCTAAAGAAGAAAATAAATACACCAAGCAAGATAGGAAAATGAGACATAACCAGCCATCACAAAATGCTCTAGATTAATGACAGCACCCACACTACCAATAGACAGGGCCAAAATTAACCCATAAAATAGCCATTATAGTAAACACAACAGGAACAGCCCCATGGAATGCTAAGTAACCTAGTATTCAAGCCATTAGAGCAGCACCAAATATCATGAACCTCTAATAAAAACCAGAATAGCTCATAAAAAGGGACAAGAACCGCACAAATAGCCACACGAAATAGCACTAAAAAACACCACCAAAAAAGAAAACAACAATATAAGGTAGTGAACCGAGAGGCAAAGAGACCACCCAGCAGAAAACTGAAAGGCAAAGACCCCCCAACCCCCATTTTGAAAATTTGAGAAGAGGAGAAGCTCAAGAAAATGAGCAAGTTTTTGATCTCCCTGACCTGATAAAATAAATCAGGGTTGCACAATGAGCCTTCAACATAATTTAGAAAATAAAAATTATTATCAGAATTAACCTCAATAATAACATTAGTAATATTAAGAGAAATACATAACCTCAAAATATGGAGAATAGCTAAGGTGGTCACACAAAAAATATCAACAATCTGCAACGGCCCCGCAAAGGACATAATAAGACTACCATTACTATCTCTGATAACCCCACCGTATCCTTTAGTAGAGTCAAGGCTAATACCATCCACATTAATTTTATAAAAATTAGGAGGAGGTTTAATCCAATAAATAATTCTAGCCTCTTTAACCATAGTACCATCCTCCAGATTAAGACCTAAGGGAGAACCAACAAAGGAGTAGTATTTAAAATTCTTACCATCAAGCAAATTAACAGTAAAGAGAGCCAGAACCTTATGTTTCACATTATGGATCACCTTCTGATGATTCATACGAACACCATTAAATAAACAGTTATACCTTTCCAACCATAAAAAAACAAAAAAATAAGAGAAGGAACAACATTACTGATATGACCCTTAGACTTAATGAACCAAGCATTAAGCATAGAATAAAAAGATTGATGCACATTGAAGCAATTTAATTGAAACATGTCATCAAAATAAACCCAAGTTTTGACAGCAATAGGGCCCTAAATAAAAACATGATGCATGATTTTCAAATGGCAATAACATTGACACTTGGAAGGTAAAATAAAACCCCTTTTAATAAAATTGTCATCTGTGGGAATAAATTTATGCAAAATTCTCCAAACAAACACAACAACAGCAGATGGAATACTTTTGTGCCAAATTATAGAGTAAATATTATCAATAGTATTCCTTGTTCTAAAAGAACACCAAACATCCTTTAAATGAAATCTATCATCTTTACAAAGATCACATAAGATAATATCCTTAGAATCCATATTATTAGGCAGATTCATAATTTGATGCATAATAAAATTAGGAGGAATATTGGAAAGCTTACCATAATACCAATAATTATCATAAAAGAAAGAATTCACCTTAAAAGCCACATTAGAAGATGAATTCAAAATAGAGTCAATAGACTGCTTACCCAGCCAACGATCTTGCCAAAAGAAAATATTACCTTCATCAAGCTCCCAAGAATTGAAGGGCTCAACATCCCATTTAACCTTGTAAAGCCTTTGCCAAACTCTAGACTCTCCTTGGTTAAAATGATAAGAAGTAGGGTGCTGCCCAACACAGTACTTATTGTACATAAACTTAGCCCAAGGACTACCTTTAAAATGAAAATTATTCCACAATTTAAAAGAAAAACTTTAGCCAAATCATTAATGTTCTTGCAACCTAAACCCCCTTCTTCCAAGACACCATAACAATTATCCCATGTAGCCTAATCAATTTTAGAATTAGTAGAAGAGTCTTTCAAAAAAAAAAATTATTGATGAGCTTATGAACTCTATTACAAACCATTTAAGTTGAAAAAATAGTTTGAAAACTATACACAGGATGAGAATAAAGAACACTTTTGATAAGAGTTACACGACCACCAAAGCTCAAAAAATTAGAATTCCAAGATAAAAGTTTATTCTGAACAGAGGAAATAAGATCATCAAAAAGAAAATTTTTCTTTCTACCTTTATAAAGAAGAACACCAAGATACTTAATAAGTAATTGATCATGCATAAAACCAGTTAAATCTTTAATGGCAATAATACAATCATTTTTAATTATCTTAGAAGCAATAAAATAACATTTGTTATTGTTAAGAGCAAGACCACTAACCCTTTCAAATTGATGGAAAAAATTCATAAGCTTTGGAATCCTAATAAGAGAAGCATTAGTAAAAATAATAAAATCATCAGTAAAGCATAAGTGAGAAATGAGAAATCCACCCAACGTTCTAAAATAGAGGTTAGGAAGAGTTCTCTAAAAGATTGGTCAGGCCTCTAGATAAGAATTCAACAACAATAATAAAAAGAGAAGGGAAAATAGGATCATCTTGTCTTAATCTATTAGAGGATTTAAAATAACCATTACTAGAACCATTCACAATAATAAAAAAATAAACACCTTCAATAGAGTTTCTAATAAGGTTAATAAAAATTGAATTAAAGCCAAAGAAATTTAGAATGTGATAAATAAAGGTCCAATAAATATTGTCATAAGCCTTAGTAATATCCAATTTCAAAATTAGGTTACCCCCTCTGACCCTAAGATCCAGATCTTGGCAAAACTCTTGGGCCAAAAAAATATTATCTGTAATGGACCTCCCAGTCACAAACCCCATCTGAGGAGGTGAAATAATTCTTGTTACGAATATGAGATTATGAATTAGACTTTTGATGATAATAAACATTCATGTTTTTCTACGACTGTCTTGTCTACTAACTTTTCAGGTCCACAGGATCAAGCGCAATTGAAGACCAGCTCAAGATTGGACAGATTTAGTTTGAGTCAGTCTATAATGTTTTTCTTTTCTTGAGTCAATTATAAAAGTGGTTCTTGATGCTAAGTAACCTTACACACACACACACACTTGAGGGATTTTCTTTATTTTTTTTGTTTTGAGTACATCAGCCTGGACGATGTTCGTATCGTTAGTACGATTTGACTAAAAATAAAAACCCTAATTAGGGCATCCTGGTTAAGGAAGCCATCATTAAGCACATTATCCTGGATGATCCTTACATCTGCCAGGACAATAAGCTCAAATAAAAAAGAATCAGTCGCCAGATCTATTTAGGTAAAATTTATCTTTGGACATTAGCCGGGATGATCTGGTACATCATCCTGAATGATACAATACAATTATGCCTAAATTAATCTTGCAATTATGAAAAGAAATTAAGGCTGATTGCACGATCACATTGGCTGGGCCAATCACAGGATCGGCTTGGACGATGGCGTGGAGGATTGACATCAGTCTACTTCAATTCAAGGTGATGTCTAGGACGATTTGGCTCAGATTTAAACTAATCGGCCAAATATCATCCTGGACGATAATGTAGGTTCTTGAATTTTTATTTAAAGGACCCAAATTTACTCATGCAAAAACACCTTTAGTTGCTACCTTGACCTGAGAGAGCCAAGAGGAGAGGGAGAGAGAGGTAGGAACTTGTGAGGGGGAGTTTGTGAGAAGGATTCAAAAAGGTTACTCCAAGAAAGATTCCAAGGCATCTTCTCCAGTCTTCATCCTTCATCCTTAGGGGTTCAAGGGAGGTAAGCTTCAGTAATTGGTCGAGGTTCTCTGCCTGCTTCAGGAGGAAGTAAAAGGAGTTGGGTTCTCTGCCTGCTTCAAGAGGAAGCAAAAGGAGTTGAGTTCTCTGCCGCGCCGGGGTTAGCGAAAAGGAGTTTTTATGAGGGCTTCTCCGCCTTGATATGGGAGCAAAAGGAGAGACACCTAGTTTGTGCAATACTCGTAGGGTGCCTCTGAGGAGTGGACATAGGTAAATGTTTGACCGAACCACTATAAATCCGATGTGATCCTTCTTTGTTTTATTTCCGCATTTATTTTCCCTCACTTTGATTTCTATGGTGATTTTGGTTAGTGATTGTGCTTTGATTGTAGGAAATTTTTTTAAAATACCAATTCACCCCCTCTTGGTTAGCCTTTGGCTAGTTCTTAAGGGCTTAACATCCCTAATAAACTTTCAAGTGGTATCAGAGCGGGATTCATAAAAATTAAGTTTGAAAACTTTTTGAATTTTGATCCATGGCTATCAATGGTAATCATAATGCAATGGAAGGATATTCTATAACATAACCACCTTTGTTTGATAATCTTCCTTTTGATTTTTGGAAAACTAGCATGTCTACTTTTTTACAATCGATTGACTATCGTATGTGGATGCTTATTAAAGAAGGATATTCTCCACCTTCTCATGAACTTAATGGAATTAAAATTGAAGTACCTTTTTATGAATGGACTTTTGATGAAAGAGATTTAGCACAGCTTAATGCAAAGTGTTTGAACTATTTTTTCTATGCTTTAAAATTGGAAGATTAGTTGCGTGTTTCCACTTGCACTACTTGTAAAGAAATTTGGGATAAATTGTGTATTACTTATGAAGGAACTAACAAAGTTAAGTAATAATGTGTGAACATTCTCTTGCATGATTATGATATTTTTCATATGAAACCTTATGAATCAATTTCTGATATGTATATGAGATTTACTCAGATTGTTACTTCGTTGCATGCCTTAGAAAGAGAACTCACTAATTATGAAAAAGTCAACAAAATTTTGAGATGCTTGCCTTCCTCTTTTAATGCCAAAATCACTGCAATTACTGAATCCAAAGATGTAAATGCTTATTCAATTGATAACTTGCTTGAATCACTTATTGTTTATGAGCAAGGAGTGAATTAAAGAAATTTGGATGCAGGTGAGAAAAAGAAGAAGAAAATCGTAGCATTGAAGGCCAATGAAACAAATTCAAATTCTTTCGGGTCTGAAAGCGATGAAGTTGCCTTCATCACTAGGCAATTCAAAAATTTTCTAAGAAAGAGTCACAAGCATCATCAAAATTGGAGAAAATGTAAGGATAATAAAAATTTTAAAGGTTCTTCTGATGTTGTTTGTTTTGAATGCAGGAAGCCTGGACATGTCAGAGCTGATTTTCCTACACTTCAGGATGACTCAAGCAAAGAAAAGAATGAGGAGAAACCTAAGTTCAGAAAGGATAAGAAGCGAGTTCAAAAAGCTTTCTAGGTGGAGTCTGCATCTGACTCATCTGAGACTGAACCTAAAAAGGAGATAAAAACTTGTGCTTAATGGCTGATGATTTTGAATAATCTGACCAAGAAGAGGTATGCCAACCAACCTATGACAAATTTCTTGAAATATGTGAGAAAATTCATGCATCATATAGAAAACTTAAGAAAACTCATGCTAGTTTGAAATTGGAGTTTTTGAACTTACAAAAAGATTATGAAATTTTGAGTAAAGATCACCTTCAAATTGATAGTAATCAGATGTCTCTTCTTGATGAATTTGATGATTTAAATAAAAAGCATTCTGAATTAATAATTAAGCATGATTCTTTGAAAGCTTCCTACACCTCACTTGAATTTGATTTTAAAGCTCTACTAAAGAATATGAGCATAAAATGCATTGTTTGGAGATTGATTTAGAAAATGCTCACTTGAGGTTTAAAGGAAAATTGAATACACTTGAGAGAAAATTGGAATGCATTAATACCTAATTTAAAGCCAAAAACTAGGAAGAGGCATTATAACCCAAACCGATTAAGAAATCCTTTTACTTGTGTTAGATGTTTTTCATGTGGCATGTTAGGACATATAGCACACACTTGCACCATTCACCGTAGAACACATTAGGTTTGGAGACCAAAACTACATGTTTTACAGCTTAACATAAAAGCATTACATTCTTATTTTCATAAGGAGGGACCCAAACCCTTTTAGGTTCCTAAATCTGACATTTGATGATTTTGCAGGTGTGCTCTCACCAAAGACCTCGTGAGAGCATATGATACTTGGACAAAGGCTCGCGGCTCATAAATTGCTTAAATTTGCTGCTAAATAAAATTTTAAATTGTATGTACTACTCTATTGAGTGTTATTATTTTCTACCTTAGTTAGCTTTTCATATTTGTTGTTATAGCTGCTTTTACTTTGGTTTCTTTTAGCTTTATGATATTTTCTCCTTATTTTTATCTTTTGAAGATTTATAGTCAATGTTTAAACATCTCTAAATCAGTTAAAGGGAGAAACATCGTTGATGATTTCCCTCCCACTAACCTCTTTTAGTGGTATAATTTTCTTTTCTAAACAAAAGTCTATCTCAAATTAACAACTAATTTTTTGAAATTAAGATCTTTTCTATCTTGCTGCAATAATCTACCTTATATTTATAATATTCAAAGTTTATATATATCTTTCAAGTTAATTGAAATCTTGCCATTGCATTTATCATATAATTACTAAAGTCTGCTTTGTGGTCTATTCTTTCTTATATTAGAGAGTGAGTTTCTCTTCTCTAATAACTGGAAGATCTACTCATAACTAAAAATATTTTAAGAGTTTTTGAAAAGGGATCTAGCTTACAAGAACAAAAAATAAAAAGGCCAAAGATGCCAAAAATAAAAAGATGTGCAATGACGACAAATTAAAAAATATACCCAAAAGTGTATAAAAAATCAAAAGATGCGCAAAGTGCGCCATTCAAATTGATAAGAGGAATAAAATGAGCCCACAAAAGACAAGCCTACCTCTCTTTCAAACTTTTAAAATTTTAGAAAAATTCATGGATTACTTGATATTTTCAAAGGCTTGATTTCAAATTCCATGATTGAGATAAATTGCTTTGGTATATTATTCTATAAGATATTTTCTTTGGAGCAAATTTTGAACAGATCTTTTTTTTTTTCCAATTAGTTTGTTCTGAGTTAGGTCTTTTGTTTTCAAATGATGATTTTGTCCTGAAAGAAGTTCGAGCTAGGGTTAACAGGATCGGATATTCTACCATTTTCAGATTTAGACTTTGTTAACTCATTCATCTTACAAATCTTTAAAATTTAATTATTTGGAGCATTTATCATATGCATGCCTTGCTAAACTTAAAAAAAAAACTTTGTTTCTTTACTAATTTTTATGCCTTTTTTCATGTTTTATCATTGTTGTTCTTAGTTGATTTAATTGTTTTTGGGCCTTCTCTGATCATCTCTATCATTTCTCTAAAGTTCAAAATTTTTTCACATCATCCTGGTCAATACCTATATCATCCTGGACGATATGTTCTTTTTTCATCAAAAACTCCATCTGCTGAATATTCTGACTTTTCTTCTATTCAATCGTCCTGGACGATATGATCGTCCTCTGCTACAATCATCTTAATCATCCCGGCCAATCTATTTTCAGCTTGGAAGATGCATTTATTTTAATTTTCTCGTCTGATACACCTGTTCATCCTGGACGATACACGTGTCAGTACATTTAAAATCTTTAAAATCGCCCGGGATGATCCATTTTTGAATAATCGTCCTGAAGGATCCACTATTTATCCTGGATGATACATGTGGCACCGATTTAAAACATTTTAAATTTGGCAGGTATGATCAACTATTGAGCATCATCATTCTAACCGATCCACCTAATCGGCATGGACGATATACTTTTTCAACGGTCATCCGGCCTGACTCCTCGGAATGATCGCCTGTGTCTAATCATCCCGAACGATATCTGATTGTCCTGGCCAATCGGACACACCTTTTTGACCAATCGGCCAGCCACAATAATTGCACCAGATCGGCCTGGACGATCCGGCAATTGTCCTGGATGATCTGGCTGATTCTTTAAATTGAGCCCAATTCAGCCATTTTTCTTCACACCTCTCCTTCCCTTTGGCTTTCTACTTCCTATTCCTTGCTTTTTCTTGCTAATGGCTGGCGGTGAGCGTGCTCGTCAAACATCTAGAAGCTCCTCAAGGGCCATGCTGGACCCTCGATTTTTGGAGGCAGACGATCAGGCTGCCTACCACAGATATAAGTCGTGCAACATCACCCTCTCCCGAACAATTAATCCAGTCCACCTCTCCTTTCTGGTACTCAACCTTTTCACTCACACCTCTCTGTGCTTTATTCTCACCCTCACAGTCCCCTTTAATTCTAAACTTTTTTTTGAATTTTACGCCAACCTTCGTATCAATTCTTCCTACACTGCTCTCACCTCTTATGTGAATCGACGCCCTATCGAGATCACATATCAGGATTGTGCTGAACTGTTGTAGCTATCCACCACAGGAGATAAGTTGCATACCCTTATTCTTAATCTTAATTTTGAATGGTCTAGGCCAATCACTTTTTTCGGCACACTAATGCCCATTTTTATGTTGGAGAGACTAGCTCTTTACTTAAACATGATAGGACGATCTAGCACGTCCTCCGCACTTTTATTATTCCAAAAGCCGGTGACCGAATCCATATCACTCCACTTCTTTCACTCACACATTTTTACATTCTAGCCCATAGAGAATTCAATTCCATAGACTTGATCTTTCGCTACATCGAGCATTTGACTACCATTTGAGATCCAGGTCATAGAAGGAAGCCCAAACTTACTCTAGGACACATCAATGCATATGTTCTAGAATCCAAATACAACCTTAAATATTTTGCTCCTTTCGACCTTCAGCCTCCCTTCTACTCGAACAGTTCCTTCAATGTCCTTCATAGTACTCGTCTCCTCCCAGGGGATGGGGAAGCTCAGGAGGAGGAGGCTCCCGCTTCTGTTCCTGCACCTGTTCCTCTCCGCCAGCACTCTCAGCTGGATCAGTTGGTGGAGAGATTTGATTAGTGGGAAACCGCTTTGAGACATACGTAGCAAACCAGCAGTAGCAGCACACTGAGGACATGGCCCAGTTCGACGCCTATGTTGCACACCAGCAACAGCAGCACGACCAAGACATAGCCTGGTTTGGGGCACAGTTTTCTACGTTATCCAATTACTTACAGCAGCCACCACCACCACCATGTCCTCCATCTTATGATCAGGGTCCCTCATTTTACTAGTTCAGAATAGCTTCCAGAGTAATGATTGGTCAAGTCTGTAGTTTACTTTTGTTATGGTTGTTTTATTTTATGTTTTATGTAGTTTGTTTTTCTTATGGTTGTTTTAGTTTCTGTTCTTTTTTAATTTCCTCCTCCTTTTTGTGATGTCAAAAGGGGGAGTAGTTTAATGTATCTTGTAATTTGATTCTAGAACTTAGTGAATTTTTTTTCTTCACACTCTTTTTATTAAACTGCCATAAACTGCTTGAACTTTTCTGATTATATTTGTCATCATAAAAAAGGGGGAGATTGTTGTGAATATGAGATTATGGATTAGACTTTTGATGATAGCAAACATTCATATTTTTCTACGACTATCTTGCCTACTAACTTTTTAGGTCCACAAGATCGAGCGTAACTCAAGACCAGTTCAAGATTGGGTAGATTTAGTTTGAGTCAGTCTGTAATGTTTTCCTTTTCTTGAGTCAATTATAAAAATGGTTCCTGATGCTAAGTAACCTTGTACACACACACTTGAGGGATTTTCTGTGTTTTTTCTATTTTGAGTACATCGGCCTGGACTATGTTCGTATCGGTCAGGACGATCCGACTAAAAACAGAAACCCTAATTTGAGTATCTTGGTTAAGTTAGCCATCATTTAGCACATTATCCCGGACAATCCTTGTATCGGCCAGGACGATAAGCTCAAATCAGAAAGAATCAACCTATTTAGGTAAAATTTATCTTTGGACATTGGCCAGGACAATCCAGTACATCATTCTGGATGATACAACATAATTATGCCTAAATTAATCTGGCAATTATGGAAAGCAATTACGACTGATTGCACGATCACATCGGTCGGGCCGATCGCAGGATTGGCCGGGATGATGGCGTGGATGATTGACATCGGTCTACTTTAATTCAGGATGATGTACAGGATGATTTGGCTCAGATTTGAAATAATCGGCCAGGATGATATTCTATCATCATGGATGTTGTGAATAAAATTTTTTCTGATCATCCCATGTCGTCTAGGCTAATTGAGCTTAATTTATACTAATCGTACAAGATGATAGAAATATCTTCCTGGATGATAATGTCAGTTCTTAAAATTCTATTTAAAGGACCCGAATTTTCTCGTGCAAAAACACCTTTGGTTGCTGTCTTGACCTGAGATATCCAATAGGAGAGGGAGAGAGAGGGAGAGAGAGGGAGGAACTTGTGAGGGGAAGTTTATGAGAGGGATTCATAAAGGTTGCTCCAAGCAAGGTTCCAAGGCATCTTCTCCAGTCTTCATCCTTCATCCTTGGTGTTCAAGGGAGGTAAGCTTCAACAATTGGTTGAGGTTCTCTGCCTGCTTCAGGAGGAAGCAAAAGGAGTTGGGTTTACTTCCTGCTTCAGGAGGAAGCAAAAGGTGTTGGGTTCTTTATCTCACTGGGGTTGGCGGAAAGGAGTTATTTTGAGGGCTTCTTCACCTTACTGTGGGAGTAAAAGGAAAGACACTTAGTTAGTGCAATACTCGGAGGGTGCCTCCGAGGAGTGGACGTAGGTCAAGGTTTGACTGAACCACTATAAATCCGGTGTGATCCATCTTTCTTTTATTTTTCGCATTTATTTTTTCGCACTTTGATTTTTGTGGTGATTTTGGTTTGTGATTTTGCTTTGATTGTAAGAAATTTTTTTAAATACCAATTCACCCCCCTCTTGGTTAGCCTCGGGCTAGTTCTTAAGGGCTTAGCATCCCTAACAAACTTTCAATTCTAGGTAAAATAGACTTAAGATTGTTCATGAGAACTTTAGAAATTAACTTGTTTAAAAAGGTACAAAGACTGATAGGTCTAAGATCATTCCAAGTACTGATAAAGTTATTTTTATAATCAGCACAATAGAGGTAGAAGTAAAATACTTAGGAATCTCATTACCAACAAAAAATCCAAAACAATAGAAAATAGGTCTTTCTTGATAATGTTACAAGTTTTTTGAAAAAAATTGAGTGGTAAAACCATCAGGCCCAACAATAGAATCACTATTCATACCAAAAAGATTCTCTTTAACTTCCTCAAGAGAAGGAGATTTTGAGAGATTATCATTATCCTCTTGGGTAATAAGAGTGGGAATAAAGGAATGATCAACAATCTAAGAAGGACTAAAATTATTATTGAGGTGATTTTAAAAATGAAGGACAACTAAATTAGAAATTTCCACATAATTCTCAGTGAAGGTCCCATCCTCACGTTGAATTTTATTAATATAATTTTTAGCCCTTTTCCTTTTAACCAAAGCATGAAAATATTTAATATTATTATCATCTTTCTCCGGATGCTTAGCCACAACTTTTTGCTTCCAATAAACCTCCTCCTAAGCTTGTATTTTAAAAGCACCTCTTTAGCATTTCTTAAAAGAAATAAGTTATCATCAGAAGAATCCACTTGGCAAGCATATTCAATATTATCCAGATGTTGCTTAACATTCAAGATATTGGGAAAAAATTTTTTAAACACATTACGGTTCCACCAATTTAAAACATGTCTAAGCTTTTTCAGCTTAAACCAAAGTCTCATCATCCCAAAAATAGAATTATCCAGATGTAAGGGGACTCTCCAATTGGTTTGGATGACATCCAAAAAGGAATCATGAAGCAACGACTTGTTTTGAAATCTAAATTGGGAAAAAGTATTCAATTGACTATAATTGAGATTAATAAGCAAAGGAGAATGATAAAAAAGAGTTCTACTAAGATGTTGAACATTGATAATTTTGTTTTTGAAGAATCAATAAATGCATTAAAAACTAAAAACTGAAAGAACCAACTACACAATGCTACCTAATGATTCCTCCTTTAACAACTCCATAAAGGAAGGAGGAACCTTATTCAACCCTATATCCTCCCAATAAAAAGAAGCAAAAATAGCATAGTTAGCACATAAATCTGCTATTTTTTTACCACTCCTTTCTATACAATTAAAAATCACATAATTAAGATCACTAACAAAAGAAATGTCTTCAAGATCTTTTCCACCTCTTATATATGAATTTTGTATGAACTTGATAACGTTGGCTTTGTCACCTTCAATAATGATGCCTTTATACTCCAACATCCCATCTTTAATCACCTCTTCAATTGTCTTTATAGCTAGATGCTCCAAATATGCTATATTCCAATGCACACAAGCTTAAGCCAAAAGAAATCTTCCTTCGCGATCTCTGAATACGCCACCTACCCCACCTTTGTAGGATGGTTATAAGGATGCATCTACATTCACTTTGATCCAATCGGGTGGAGGAGGGTGCCAAGATTTATCCAACAGCAAGAGCTGATTTACATCCAACCATCCCGAATTGTTCCATTTAATAGCATTACACATAGCTGCATAGTTGATAGATTCAGTTTCTTTAAAGACTGCAATTCTCTACTTTTTTTTCATGGACCAACTCATTCCCTCCCTTCCAAGTAAAATAAACAGCATTGCAGAATAAATTATGCAAAAAGAATTACGTTTAATCATCCAATTCCAACTATCTTCAAAGCAGGTGACAAGTGAAATCATGAACCCCATTGAATTAATAGATAAAGACCCTCCTTCAGTTTCTTACAGCTAACTGTCAAATGCTCTATATCTTTAACTTTACTACAGCCTCTTGGGAAAAAGCTACTTGAATGCAACCTTCTATAAGATAAGAATTGGAAGGTTGGTAAAGCATTGTTTAATAACCTCCACCAAAAGTTCTCCACCCTAGCATTAAGCTTTGCTTTCTTCAAACATCTCCAATACTTGTAATCTTGAAATTCCTATTTTACCGCCGAAACAGCTAATGATGAAATGGATTTTCCAGAGTGTCCTTGAATAAGCTCCAGCATGTCTTCCTGATTATTTGAGTCAATTTGAATTTTACATTTCATTTCCACCAGCTCACATCCAAAGTTATTATTCAATTCGGCAACATTCCATCTCCCTTTCAAAATAAAATCACTTAACATTACTTTTTCCATATTTCAATCTTTGGGCACCACAAACATTGGCCACATGTTTAAACTCTTATCCATGATCCATATATCATTAAAGATATCAATTGACTCCCCATTTGCTATCTTCCATCTCACAATCTATTTGAGACACCTACCTCCATCCTTATTTAGCTTCCAGGCCGACGAACAAGATCTCCTCCTAGCAATGTGATCCCAAATTGGACCATATTTCGGATATAAGGCTTTGTGCAGCATTGTTTCTTTATCTTGAACATATTTCCATGTAGGTTTTGCTCTTAAAGGGCCAACCTTGCTATAACATGAATGCAACCCATGAGCACCATTCTCCACATGTTTATACATAGTACTCCAACTCACATAATGATGGCCTAAACCTCCATTCATCTTGTTCCAAATTAAACTTCTACATAGCTTATCAATTTCGTTTAAAATACTCATTGGCATCATAGAATGTGTAGAATAGAATGATGCATATAAGAGTAATACCGTTTTGACAAGTGTGATCTTCCTCGCCAAAGAGATGAATTTGTCACCCGAAGTATTCAACATTTTTAACACTTTGTCAATGAGAAATTGAAAGTCCATCTTCTCTATTCTTCTCAAAGCAAATTTGATTCCAAGATAATTAAACTCTTTTACTGATTTGAATCCCATGATATTTGTTATAGCCTTCTTCCTCCTTCTTCTCACTGATTTACCAAACAAAATTACTAATTTGCTTTCATTTACTTTTTGCTCAGTCCTTCCACAAAAAGCCTTTAAAATACTTTTAATCTTCTTAACATTCTTCACCTTACCATCCGAGAATATTACGATGTCGTCCGCATAAAGCAAGTGAGATATCTTTGGGCCACTTGTGCTAACCTTGATACCAATTAAATTAACTTCAAAAAAATCATTAGACAATAACTGAGAACAAAGAATAAAAAGATACGGAGACAAGGGGCATCCCTCCCGAAATCCACATTTAGCCTTTATCCAATCAGTTTGACTCCCATTAATCAACAATGAAAAGGAAAGATATTGAATAAAATCCTTGATTAATTTTGAGAAAAAAAGGAGGAAATCCAAAGTACTCCAAAGCTTAACTCAGAGCCAGCCACCCCATGGTATTAATTTTGAATGAGACTAAACCATTAGAAGATTTAGAAAGCCTGAACTTATGAAAGATTTCTTGCGCTATGAGTACATGATCCGAAATAGATGTCCCTTTTAAGAAAGCAACTTGCTCATTAGAAATTAACTTTGGGATGATGCAAGAAAGTCTATTCAACAAAACTTTGGTTGCGATTTTGTAAACAGTTTGCACAAGCTTATTGGTCTATAATTTAATGGATCTGAATGGTTACTTACTTTAGGAATCAATACAATAAGAGTTTCTTTCCAATTCCCACATATTTCAGTTGTGATAAAAAATGATTCAATGCATTCCAGACATCCTCTTTTATAAGAAACCAATAACTTTTAAAAAAAGGAGTATGATATGTCATCATTCGGCAGTGCAATGAACCCTACAGATTATTTTATCACACTCTCCACTTCTTCAAATTAGAAACCTTTGTTCAATAAATTTTTATCCTCCTCATCCATACATCTCCATGGTTTTGGCCAACCATCCAAAGAACAGTTCCTTTCACCCCATTTTCCATTGAAGAAACTAAGCAAAACCTCTTCAATCTGATGTTGGTCCTCCACAATACATCCATCTTCATTTTCTATACTATAGATAAAATTGGAATTCTTCCTAGCACTTGCAAAGGACCGAAAAGATCTTGAATTGCAGTCTCCCTCAACCGTCCATCTAATTTTTGCACATTTTCTCCACCAAGTGTTGAGGAGAAGCAAAGTTGAATTGAGCTCATTAATTTTATTCTTCAAGCACCAAATGTCTTCACTTGAGAGAAAACCATCATTTGCTTCTTTAAGTTGGAGTTCTAAGATTTCTTGCTTTAATATCTCCTTTTGTTGATTTAAGCATTTAAATTTTTCTCTACTCCAATAAAATAGAGATTTCAAAGCCCTTTTCAACTTTTGATTAAGAAATTGAGATGAGCTTCCATCGGTTTTCAAGTTCCATGACTTTCTCACCATAGCTGCCAAAATCGGAATTGAAGCCCATATTTCTTCAAACTTAATAGCTCTTTTAGCTGAATGATAAATTCCAAAAAGATTTAGCAAAATGGGGCAATGATCCGATGCCACTCTTGGTAGGTGTTTAACCACCAAACAATGAGAAGAGTTAAGAGCCCAAGAATTCACAAAGCATCTGTCCAACCTATCAAAAATTTGATCATTAGCTGATTTGTTATTACACCATGTAAATTTCGGGCAAATACAATTAACCTCATGAAGGTCATTGCAAGTAAGGAATATTTTCATCTCTTTTGGACCCAAGGAAAACGTGAATATTCTACCAGCTCTCTTATCTTCCTTAGTAAGTAGACAGTTGAAATCACCACCTATTACCATAGGAAAATTAATACTAGCCAACCTTTCCCAAAGGTATCTTCTTCTATAAACATTTTTATTGCCGTTAATGGCATCTATTCTCCATTTTCCTTTGTTAGTCACCTCCAAATAACCAATGATAAATTGAGAAGAGAACTCCAATACACATAAAGTCGCCAAACTATTTTTCCAAATTACCACAATACCTCCAAACAACCCTTCCGAAGGAACATGAAAATAGTCCCAACCAGAACCAATCAATGAACTAACATCGCTACTATCAATACTAGTCAATTTTGATTCCAATAACCCAACAAATAAAACATCATAATCTTTCACCACCTCCTTGAAATATAGATAAGCTTTCTTTTTCTTAGCTCCTCTATAATTCCAAAATACTATTGAAGTCATTTTTGGATAAGAGGGAAAGAGTTCACCAGTTTCTCTCTTGTATCATCATCATCTCTTCTACTTCTAGAAACTTATTTAATTGGTCCCAATCCTTTTAATTGCTTAGCAACTTTCTTTTTAAAAATAATATTCCCCCTTTCATTACTATTACATTCAGCATTCATTATATTAGCAGGATCTGATACTACATCACAACCTTTAATATGCTTAGCTGACTTCCTAAGAGATTCATCAACAAACTCACCTTCCTTAGTCATAGCATTTAAAACATCATACTTGTTATCAATAACACAAATTCCATTAGGATTGAGAGCCATACCATTAACAAATTTGTCAAATGAAAGAAGATCCACACAATTTTGAGTTCCAACTCCATCCTTCACACCTCCTGAATCTTTGATTTGATCTTCCAGATTTCTAGAATTAAATTATGGATATAACTTCATCTATTAATTAATGGACTATCCCACAACTTCCATATTTCCCTTCTTAGCATTAAGGCTCCTCCCAACAGCTTCAGGCAATTCATTACTAGCACCAGCTTGTTATATTCCATAACCACAAAAATGTTATCAGAAATCTTATCAGCAATTGCATTATCCTTCAGCAGTTCTGGAATCCTCTCAGCAGCTTTAATTAACTGTTCTTCAGAACTCTTTACAGCATCTCCTTTAGTAACATGATTTTACTTGAGATTGAAATTTTCCTTTCTTAAATTCTTCTTCTCATAATTCACATGGACCTAAGGTCTATAACCCTCTCTATCAGCATCAACAGACCCATTAACTTTTCTTTTAATAGCTTCACCTTCCACATTTTTTTCCTTTATTTTCAATGATAATTTGAGTTTGGCTAGATGGTAATCCATTCTCAGCACAATTCTCTTTCAAATGTCCTATCTTCCCACAAGTGAAGCAAATAGTAAGTAACCTCCCATATTCAATTCATTGATAGAATTTACCCAAATTTCCTTCAACCCATACACCTAAAGGTAATTTTTCATCAAGTTTTACATGGCACAAACTCTTGCGAATTATCTTCTACCCCATTGGAACATGTTTCCATCTATCAAATAAGGAGTACCTACCATGGAAGCAATTCTACACACATTAATCTCATCCCAGCTCTACAATGGAAGATAGGCATACAAATCCATATCAGTGCAGTCAAACCTTTGAAAAAAGTAGAAGAAAATGACGGCGACCATATATCTATTCCCACTATCTTTCCATTCACATACCACAGACCAGTTGTAAAAACCTTGTCCATGATTTTTGGGTTCTCAAATGCACAAAGAATCCAACCCATTACGAGTAAGGTCAAGTGAAATTTGCGAAAAATTCCCATTGCCTTCTCAACTCCATACTTATAATATGGAAAAGGAACATTGTCAACAAAGATTTTGATTACTAAGGATTTTTTACATCTGTTTGAGTTCTCCAACTCATTTCTAGTATGCAGTTTCACTATTGATCCATTTTTAATGAATCCTTCATCCAGTTCAATATCAATTACTTTGATGTTGGACTTTTTACTCCATGCATTCTTCATCACATTACTTGACTGTGGTTTAGGACCCTCCAAGCTCTTTGAAGCCAAATTATAATTACCCAGTTCACCTTAATCACAGTTGCAAACTTTATTAATATCCGAGCTTGCCTGATTAAAATAAGTTGTATCCTGCACAGGATTTTCAGTCGAAACCACAATTTCTACAACAGCTTCCATATTCTGCACCTTTGAAACAGGACAAGACTTCAATTTATTCTTCTCAGCATCACCTTCCATAATAGCTTCATGTTTACATACTTTAAACAAACCATTTCCAATGGAACCATCTATCACTACAATAAAAGATGAAGTGCAAATCAGTTTTAACAAATCCTTTTGAATTCCTGACCTCATCCACCGAAGAATGATTTTTAACATAACTTTCGAATAAAACATTCTTTCCCTTCCCAATAACTTAAAATTATCTTTTTTCATTCAATAATACTCCTTTTATAATCAGTGGATGATCAATTTTGAATTTTATTTTTGCATCCTAATCAAAATTTGAATCCCCAAAGGTTGGAGGAGATGAACCTGCTACCAGCCGAGACACATTTTGGGATGGAATGGTAGGAGGCCAAACATTGAAGGAGCCACCAGCTGAAGGTTTCCGGAGACTCTCCGACGTCATCGGAATAAAGTTGAAAACAAGCGTGGTAGAGAATTTCAAATTTCATCTTTTCCTAGGAAAAATGGAGCTTCTCTCTCTTAAAGGTTTAGTTTCTTGCAAAATTGACTTCTTGAATCCCTTGAACATTGATAAAGCTAAAAGAATTAAGCCAAGAATCATTATAGAGCACATGATCCAAATGTTTCCATAAGTGACTCCTATTCCAAGTAAAGTTATTACTAGAGAAACTAATATCAATCAAATTGCAATCTAAAATCAAGTTATTAAAATCCTCCATAAAGCGGTAAGAAGGAGAAGAACCTACTAACTTCTCAGAAGGATTAGAAATAACATTAAAGTCACAACCTACAAGCCAAGGCAAATTGCAAATATTGTGAAAATTTTTTATTTGATCCCAAAGAACTTTATGAATGTAGGAAGTAGAAGTCGCATATACAAAAGAAGTACAACAATGAACACTAAAGACCTCAACTTTACAACAAAGAACTTTAGTAAAATCACCAATAACATCCATTTTAATAGGATCCTTCCAAAAAAACCAAAATATTATTAGCCATATTCAAAATAGCATGGTTAAAATCCAAAAAGCATGAGGTGCTCATCAACTTAGTAGACAAAATAAGATGCTCCAGAAGAACAAGAATAGAAACATTGTAAACATGATATAAATTTCTAACATGAAGACTAGAAGAGGGATATTTAAATAGAAAAGCAACATTAATGGGTATTATGTGAACGAGTGGTCTTAGGAGATTGCAATATGACATGTTGTTTCTTTCTTCCTCTTTTACTATGGAATTTAGTAAAACTAGTATCATTATCGTCTTCAGCAAAACACTTAGCAAAAATTCCAATATCTTCATAATCAGTTAAAACATCACTATTAAAATGAGAAGTAGAAGGAATCTTACTATCAATTTGATGAAGGTCTTGATTATCCTGTTGAGGACATTCATCCTCCAAAAATATACCGTCATCCATATAACAATTACTCCTCACAATAGGGCCTTGAAAGTAAGTCCCAGAAGGAGGACTATCTTCCACCAAAACAAGTTCACCCTCCTCCAAAGGGTTTTCATTCCTTTTACTTTTTGTATGAGCTAATTCAACATATGCATTAAGTTCAATTCCTTTTACTGGTAATTTAAAAGAAAAGGATTAGAGGGAGTGATAGAAATTAGATTACTATTCAATTCCAACAAGTTTTTATTAGTTAAACAAGGTTAGTTTGAATCAACAACATCAACAATAGAGTTATTTTGGATAGCAACATTAGACAAAGTTGGAGCCTCCCTAATCTCCTCAGTAGATGCTTTAAAAGAGGAGTTATCAATAACTCCCTACTCATGATTAGAAAGAACAATGTTAGCATTAAGATAAAGAACATCACCATTTAGGATAAAGTCTCCTAAAAAAATTGAATAGGTTTAGAGATATTATCCTTTAAATTAGTACCATCATGAATCAAATTAACCTCTACCCTCTGCATTTGTTTAGATGAATCCTTTTTCTTACAAAGATAGGGATGTTTTCAAAAGCAATCAATAATACCATGACCATACATCTTGCAAAAAAAAATAAAAGATAGGTAAATTTTCTAAATCCACTTTCTGAAAATAACCTTTCACCTCTGACCAAATCCAAATTTCATTAGGATGTTTATTCGAAACATCCAATTCAACCAACACACGAGCTACAGAAGGCCGTGAAACAGAAGTATTGGCATGATCCATTTGTAACGATCTTCCAAAAATCGAAGCAAAACCAAATAAAATTTGAGTATTGAAGAAATGAAGTCTCAAGTTAGGGAAGGAAATCCACACAATAGGTGATTCTTCCCTAACATTAAAATCCGACGTCCATTGGAGCAAACACATTTGACAAGCTTGAATATAATAAGATATTCTAGAAAATATAGGGCTATAATCAAGATCACTCGAGAGTTGAATAGCAACATGCCTTTGATCCAATAAGCCAATATGGAATGATCCAGAAAGTTATAGGTTTAGGAAAATTTTTTGAATAACATCTAGATTCGATCGCCTTAAGAAAAATTTATCAACCAACATTAAAGCTTATGGAGCAGCCAACTTTTCAACAATGACATCCTCAAAAAGGAAAGCCGGACAACCCTTATATAAAGAATGAACAAAATGTAACTTAAAAGTAGCTGACGAAGAACCAGCCAGCACATCTTTGAAAGAGAAATATTTCCCTTCGACAATAGGAGTAACTGACAGGATAGAAGGGTTAGATGATGAGGGAATTGTCATCTCTCCATGCAAAAAAATGGAAAAAAAAACATAAAAACCAGCTACTAGATGAGAAGTAAAAAAGGAAATTGAAGAAAGAAACCAAAAATCACGAAGAAATCCAAGTTAGAAGAGCAAAACCATAATTGCGAAAGAGGAAAACCTAGATCGCTAGGGAATTACCACGGGAGCTCAGAGCGTGATGTTACCATCGATAGTACTAGATGATCAATTGGGCTAAATTAGAAATTAGGATTTCTTTTGGAGGCTGTCTATTTAAGCAATTGTATTATCCCTTTAGTTAATCCTTTGTTATGGAGTTGATGCAAGAGAGAGCTTAGAGAATGAAGAGGGAGAGCTTAAGAGAGAGAGAGATCCTTGTGAGGGAGAGTTATGAGGGAATCATAAAGGTTGCTCCAAGCAAGGTGTTTTTCATCTTCTTCAATCATCAAGGTTCTTCTCTAGTTCCTTGGTGGCTTTGGGGAGATCTTCTTCAGCATTTGATCCAGGTTCTCTACCTACTTTAGGTGGGAGTAAAAGGATTCCTTGGCTCTCTACCTTCACCATGTGGGTGAAAAAGGATTTCAAGGTTCTCTTCCAACTCCAGGAGAGAGTAAAAGTATTTAAGGTTCTCTTCCTTACCGTATAGGTGGAAATATTTTGTAAGTGGTTCTCCGCCTTACTATTGGAGCGAAAGGAGAGTCACTTTAGTTTAGTGCAATACTTTAGAGAAGGAGTCTTGAAGGAGTGGACGTAGGCCAAGTTGATCGAACCACTATAAATTTTGGTGCGTTCTTTCTATTTTTAGCATTTTAATTTCCATATATTTATGTAATTTGATATGTTGTCAAAATCTTTGATCTTTACAATTGTTAAATTAGTTTGCTGCTATATAAATTGATTGTTTTAAAATATATAAAAAGATTTCAAAAAGATTTTCTTTTTCGTTAATAAAATTTTAAATAACTAATTCAGCCCCCTATTGGTTAGCCTCGATACTAGTTCTTTAGGGTTTAACACCCCTCACAAACTTTCATATTCTATAAATAACTTTCTTGGCTCACTAATTGCATACGAGCAAGGCAAGAGTCAAAGATTACTTGATGTAGGTGATAGGAAAAAGGAGAAAGAAGTGGCTATGAAGGCTAATGACTGAAAAATGATAGCTTTAGAGTTGAGGAGGATGATGAAATTATACTGATGATTGATAGTTTAAAAGTTTTCTGAAGAGAAAGCATAAGCATCATCGACAATATAATAAAGGTAAAACTGGAAAAAATTTCGAAACTTCAACTGACAATATTTATTTTGAATGCAGGAAACTAGATCATTTGAGAACTAACTACCCCATTCAAAAAATTCATCCGGCCAATGAGAAGGGTGAAGAGAAGACAAAATTAAAAAGGGAGAAGTTACGAGAACATATGGAAATTTGGGCAAACTTTGCCTCAAAATAATTTGAATAGGAAGCACAGAAGAAGGTAACAAATATGTGCATCATGGCTAATGATAGTCTTGATCAGTCTAATCAATATAAAAGGTTCTATCATAAAAGGCCTAGTGAGAGCATGTTGTCCTGGTTAGCGGATGCTCAAGGCATATGATTGGACATTTGAAGCAATTCATTATGTTGGAGGCCAAGGTAGGAGGCGAGGTTACACTGGAAGGCAACACCACCAGGGGAGTGCTGGGCTCATGTACGACTAGAAACTTAAATAATTTTGGTTATGGTATAAGAGACTATGTCATGCAATTATGAAAACCCTTAGAAAAATCACCCAAGAAAATATAGCTAGGGGCATATCCAAACTAAAATTCCTTAAGGGCAATCTTTATGATGCCTACCATTTAGGAAAACAAGTGAAACCATCATTTCATCCCATTAAGGACATCATCACATCTTGACCTTCAAAAATTGTTTACATGGACATGTTTAGACTAATTAGTACCACTAGCTTAGGTGGGAAGTCTTTTGGATATGCAATTATAAATTATTTTTCTAGATTTACCTCGTTAAACTCTTAACACATAAAAGTAAGTCACTTAAGGAATTTAGAAATTTATCTAATTGGATTCAAAGGAAATTAGGATGTGAAATATCAACTATTTATAGTGATCATGCTAGAAAATATTAAAACGACAGATTTGAATCAATCTATACGGAGCAAGGTATAGAACATTATTTTTTTTTCTGCTGGAACCCCTCAGTAAAATATGGTAACTAAAAAAAAATAATATAACCTTAGTAGAGTATTCACTTCCCATACATTTGGATTCATGCCGGGTAGGTTGACTATGGAAGCCATACATTTATTAAGAGGTTTGATGGAGAAATATAGAGAAAATAAGGAGGATCTACATATGATTTTTATTGATTTAGAGAAAGCATATGATAAAGTTCCAAGAGAAGTGCTATGGAGAGTTCTTGAAAAGAAAGGAGTTAATAATGCTTATATTCAAATCATTAAAGATATGTATGTAGGAGCTATTACTTGTGTTTAAACATAAGGTGGTTTGACCAAGTATTTCCTTATTTCGGTTGGGTTACATCAAGGATCATCCTTAAGCCCATATCTTTTTACTTTATTCATGGATGTTCTCACTAGACATTTGCAAGAGGATGTACTTTTATGTATGCTTTTAGCTGATGATATTCTTCTTATTGATAAGACAAGAGAGGGAGTTGAAAGTAAACTTGAATTATGGAGGTCAAAATTAGAGACTAAAGGTTTTTGCTTGAGTAGATCTAAAATGGAATATATAGAGTGTAATTTTAGTAGTAATAAACCTGGTGAGGGGATTGTGACTTTGGGCGATCAAGCCATTAATAAGAGTACACATTTTAGATATCTTGGATCTATTATTTAGAGTGATGGTGAAATAGATGGGGATATTATCAACAGAATTCAAGTTGGATGGTTGAAGTGGAGGAATGCATCGGGCTTGTTGTGTGATGGAAAAGTACCCCTCAAACTTAAGGAAAAATTCTATAAGATGGTAGTAAGGCCTGCAATGCTTTATGGTGCTGAATGTTAGCCATTAAGAGAGAAGCATAATACTAAGTTATGTGTGGCAGAGATGAGGATGCTCAGGTGGATGAGTGGCTTTACCCTTAGATATAGGATACAAAATGAGCATATACGTGAAAAGGTTGGAGTAGCTCCAGTAGAAGATAAGATTAGAGAGAGTCGCCTTAGATGGTTTGGTCACATAAAATGGCGGCCTTCTAATGACCCGATTAGGAAAGTAGAGGTATTAGATTTGACTTATGTTAAGATAGGTAGAGTCAGACCTAAAAAGACTTGGTTAGAAAATATTAGGGATGACCTTTCTTTATTAGATTCAAACAAGAATTTGGCCTTTAATTGGACACAATGGAGAAAAATGATTCATGTAGCCGACCCCACGTAGTGGAATAAAGGCTTGATGTTGTTGTTGTTGTTGTAGAGTATTCACTTCCCAGATATATTTGGGATGAAGTAGATAACATTACCTATTATATTCTTAATAGGGTAAATCTTAGATCCAAACTTAATAAGACTTGTATGAGTTGCTTAAAGGTAGAACACCCAATCTTTCTCATCTTCATATCTTTGGATTTAAGTGTTTCATTATGATTGATAAAATTAAAATCTCCTCTAGGAATTCTTAACACCAAATCTGATGAAGGAGATTTTTTAGGTTATTCTTAAGTAGTTAAAGCTTATAGAATTTTCATTAAAAGGACCTTAGTCATAGAAGAGACCACCGATGTAGTATTTGATGAATCTGATTAATTTGAGGAATTTAGATTAGAAAAAGAAGAAGTGGTAGAGGTCACCTAAGGAATATAATCTATTGACCTAGGAGATAGAGGAGAACCTTAAGAGCCAATGCCCAAAGACTGGAGATATTTATCTTTTCGTCCTAAGGAACTCATCTTAGGAGATCCATCAGTAGGTAGAACTAAGCATGTATTTAGAAAGGAGGTTGGTCATTCTGTATTCATCTCTAAGATAAAACCTACCAATATAGATCAAGACATATTTGATGGATCATAGATCCTAGCCATGTATGAAGTTTTGAACCAATTTATTAAGAATGATGTTTAGGAATTAGTTAGTAGTCCTAAGGACCAGAGTATTACAGGAACAAAGTGGGTTTTCAATAATGAAATGAATGACTATATTGTAGTGATTAGAAATAAGGTTATATTAGTAGCTAAGGGATGCAATTAGATAGAAGGAATTAATTTTGTTGAAACCTTTGCCTCTACTAGCCTTTACTTTCTTTAGAGTTTTCTAGTTTTATTGGGTGATTGAAGAAGATGTACATGTGGAATAAACCCCTAGATTTGAGAATTCAAAATTTCCCAGTCATGTTCTCAAATTAAGCAAGACATTCTATAGATTAAAGCAAGAATTTTGGGCTTAGTATGAGAGGCTTAGTACATTTTTCCTAGATAGAGCTTTTGTTAAGGGTACTATAGACACCACCTTATTTCTTAAGAAAGTAGGAGATAATCTTCTCATTTTTCAAATTTATGAGGATTATATACTCTTTAGATCAAAAAATTAAAATCTTTGTGATGATTTTTCAAAAATAATGTGTAAGGAGTTTGAGATGATTATAATGGGAGAGCATACTTACTTTCTTGGATTTAATATGAAGTAGAGAGATGATGGAACCTTCCTTAGACAATATAAATATATTAAGGATATTCTTAAGAAATATGCGATGGATAATGCTAAAGAAATTAATACTCCCATGAGCTCTACTATTCAACTAGATAAGGATCACAATGGAAAATGTAGATTTAAAGAAGTATAGAGGAATAATAAGACCATTTCTTTATTTGATTGCTAATAGACCTAACATTATGTTTAGTGTTTACCTTTGTACAAGATTTTAGGCTGATCCTAATGAATCCCATATGATTACTATTAAGAGAATCCTTATATACCTCTTAGAAGCTAAAATATAAGAATATGGTATCCTAGACATAGCTCATCCTTAAAATCATAAGTTATTCAGACTTTGACTTTGCTGGATGTAGGGTAGACAGAAAAAGCACCTTAGGAACATATCAATTAATTAGTTAATCACTGGTTTCCTAGTCCAGTAGAAAGCAAAACTCTATAGCATTATCCACCACTAAGGGGGAACACATTACTATAGGAAGTTGTGTTACTTAAGTCTTATGGCTAAAGCAATAAATCTTAGATCTTGGATTATCTTTAGGCATTATTCCTATCATGTTTAACAACACTAGTGCCATTTGCATTTTCTAAAATTCAATCCAAACTCTTGTATAAAGCATATAGATATTAGACATCATTTCAATAGAGATCATGTAGCTAAGGGAGATATAGAACTGCATCGAATAGCTACTAAAACTCAACTAGTAGACATCTTTACCAAACCGCTTGCCTATGACATCAATAGCACCTTGAGGACTACACTAGGTATGATTCTAATCATAATGTATAATTTTACCAACTTTTTTGACTAATTGTACATAAAAAATTAACTTATTCTCATTGTACAGTACGATGCATATCATATAGTACAATATAGCTGAAGTATATTTCAAGGAAGACAATTCAAATACTAAAGTCACACTTCACATAACACTACTTTCCTTTTTGATCTCTCAAGTTCTCATATTGTCCAAATGGTCAGAGGAAAATAATCTAGGGCATTAGCATGGTGTTCCTTAAGGTGACCAATGGATCCCGTTTCACTGAAGCTGCTAAAGAAAATGCATATCAGTGCTACAAGGCTACTGGGATAACCCCTCTAACGTTATTATTTAGGATAACCTAAATTTTAAGGTACTCTAACTAATTTATCATGACCCTAGGATTTTTCTTTAATTCTAAACTATTGTATGAATTCTTCATGAGCCTTGAAATCAATATTGAAGGAACTTACCTTCACTCTTTTGCCAATATGAGGTCTATAGAGATCATATATATAGATTTTAACCAAATCCTATGTCTCTCAACCATGTTAAATGCATTTATAAACTTAAAAATTACATTTATGCTACATAGATCATAGATTTCATTTAAATTAACGGCTAACTAACCATATTACACTAAATTATCAAACAAACAAATAGTCAATCCCAAATGCTTTATGGATTTGTGTTTAGATAAATTTCAAATCATGACCACATAGATTAAATTACTCAATTCTAGCCCTTAGAGGATTTGAATGACTTTGGAAATTTTTAGAAATTTCAATGTCATCACAAAGATTATTAAAATTAATTGTGTGTCTAAAATAAATTGTAATTAATGAATAATTTCATAAATAGATAAAGTAGTATTTATAAAATTACATTTAATGTATAATAAATTAGGTGTTGAGACCATAGGGATTTTAAAATACTACTCTGGAAAAATCCATAGAGCCTAAAAACGACTTGTTTTGACAAGTATGTGAGGACTTACAAAGTTTATAAATCAGATAATTTTTATTTATTTTAATTAAAGAATTACAAAGCTAGTGGCTCACTATGTCATGCTTTAACATATGGCATCTTCCAATTAGTGGGTAATGATTACCAAAGCCATGAGTTCCAAGCACAAAATCTTGTCCAACCAAATCATCATAGTGTATTGAAAAGAACAACTTTGATTTCATTTTCAACCTTCTGCAACCAATACAAGCCATAGGGAAAGAATGGCTTGATCTAAGATCTAAAGTTCACCAAAATGGATGAAATAAAACCCTAGAGCTTCATTTGAGTAAAAAAATTCAATCCAAAGGTTAGATCCCATTAGAATAAAAATTCTCTTTGCACTTGATCAACACCAAAATTAAGTGTTCAAAATTGAGTTCTTACCTCACAGATAACTGAATTAAGCTCGAATTTCCTTAAGACAAGTTTGTCATGACTTCATGAATATATTTCCTTCAGATGGTAGAGTAGGAGAACCACTAGATCAAGAGTTATATTTCCATCAATTTGGGAACACGAAAGCTCAATCAAATTAATAAAAAATAACTAGAGGATTGATTGTGAAGTAAGGAGATCAATATAGGAGGCCTGGGTAGTCTATAAGAATTAAAATCAAGAACCATTTTGTCTTATTTTTAGGTGAATTTAAAGGCTAAAATTAACTAAATTAAGCTAAGAATATGACCACCTGCTACTAATCAAGCCACAACTTTTGTTAGGGATGGTCCAATGGGGTTTAAAGAATGATTCTGAAAGAGATTAGCCATATGGGTAGTTAGCTAGGTAGTTATCACTGTCTTTTTTTTGGCTACCACTGACCATCACCTAGCCTGAGCTAGTTGGGCTGGATGTCTTGAAGGTACTAGAGTGTAATATCATACTTTGATTACTTTTGGTAGGTCTAGGGTTGAACATGGTTCACTAATTTAGGTAATTTATGTGTTTGAGTCAACCCAATTGGTTAACCCAGGTGAGACCATGGGTTGGGCTAACCATGTTAAATGGATAGGGCAAGTAGTCACCTAATACAAATATTAACTTGGGATAATTTGATATAGGTTAGGAGACAACTCATGGGAAACCCCTCTTGGTCACTAGGGTTAGCCTGATTTGCTAGCCCAAGTGGGCCCATGGGTTAAGCCAACTAGGGCTGATCTTTGGGGACCCAACGAATAGTCCCAATGGGCTTGGGTGCCTTTTTATTTTATTATTTTATTTTTTATCAATTTTGGAGCCTTAGTTTGATCTACATCAATTTTTTTAGGATTTATAGGGTTTAAGTTTAGTTTGGTTAACCAAAGTTTATGAGGGGTTGGGGTTGGGTCCAACTCATTCCAATTAACATTTGGAACTTGTTGGAGAAGGTCATGGCTTGTATGAATGTAGAAAATACTTGTTTAATGGCTTAAGGTTTGATTTGTTCAACTTAGCTTTACATGGTCAACCAATCTTGAGAAGGCTTGGGTTTAAGTCCAATTCACTCCAATTGATATTTGAAGTTTGTTGGAAGTGAAATTAGTTTAAATTTGTTGTACTCCATCATGACAATAATCTTTCCTTAGACTACCAAGAAATTAAACATGCTAGCCGTGTAATGTTAAAAGTAGGTGATGGGGCATTGTAGATGGTAATCTATAGGCGCTATAAGAGTTGATTTAATACTTATGAATTGTTTCCTTCTCCTGAACATTTTCCTATAAGAAAACAACCAAAATAACACATTTCTACTTAATTTTAATGTAATAAACAATGAAAAATTTACACTTAAAAAATTCCTCCCAGCTTAGACTCTTATTTTTCCTCAGGCAATTGTGAAATAAACTGTTGATTAACTTAATATTCAAAAATAAAGATAATTTAAAATTACTAAAATGTAAGATAGCACAACACAGTCTAGAAGTAATTTAGAATACTTAAAGTTATAATTCTAATTATAAAGATCATAATAATTATCCAAATTAGTCATCCTTTCTTTTACTTATATTGAAACTATCCATTGTGAGTTTATGTGTAACATTGAATTCTAATTTTAGTAATGAATAATATATTATTTAGGATTTTTTTGTTTTTGTAGTTAAATTGGAAGTTCATTAATGCACAATCATAAGTATTAATTCTCCTCTTTTTTTTGACCAGACCATTCTAACATCATCTATTTTCCATCTCTTATATTTGCTTTGGCTTTGGTAAATAGACTTCACTTATAAATTTTCAAGGATTTTACTATGGGGTTTTGTGATTTTCTTTGTGGATTTGAGTATATTTTCTTTCTCAGTTCTTTTTAGGTGGCTTGAGGGCTTCATCCTTTGGGTCTTTTATCAGGATGGCGGTAGGTCCATCTTCTTCTACTCCCTCTCCTTGGGGGTATACCTACATAATATGCTCTGGGAGAAAAGAAAGGTTTTTTTGATGCGGCTGGTAATAATTCCAACCCTAAATCTCATTCTTTTCATGATGTTCTGACGGGTAATGCATGTTCGAACGAGTCCAACTTTTCTTTTACTAAATCTATGATTAAATGATTTCATGCTTTGGTGATTTCTGATGAAGGTGTTTTGAAACTCAGTTTTCCTTATCAATTTACATTAGTTTGGAAGTTCTCTTTGAAGCATTCTAACCTAGATTCTATTAGGTCTTTCTTTGATAATCTAAAACTTTATGGCGTGGTTTATATTGGGCTATTATATGGTAGGCATGTCCCTATTCAACTTTGTAATGACTTGGATTATAGTTAGATTTTTTCTAGATGGTCTTATTACATAAACAATTGTTAAATGAGGTTGCTTAATTGGACTCCTTTTTTGATATTAAAGAGGACTCTTCAGTAGTCCCTATTTGGCTCTCATTTCCTAATTTGAGACTTCATATTTTAACTCGCATGTCTTGCACACTTTGGGATCCATTTTTAGTAGACCACTTAGAATCAATCAAGCTATTGCATCAAGATCTCGACCATCTATGGACAATATTCTTGTTGAATTAGATATCACCAAAAAATATCATAGATAGGTTTGGCTTGGATCGGAGGGGGCTAGTTATCTACAAAAAGTCAATTTTAAAAAATATTCCTAATTTTTGTTCTCGCTGTAAGGCTCATGGTCATTTGATCAATGAATATTATATGGTTCGTCCTGACCTAAGAAAAGGAAAGAAAGTGTATAAAGAGTTGGGTCCTTCTAACATGACTGAATCTAATGATTCAAATGACAATATGAATATGGCAATTTAGGATAACAGTGAAATTATACCTGTGAACAATCCTTGTTTTAACCAGGAAGTTAGTCCTATTCTAGTGGGATCTCACATTATAGCTCAAACAAATGAATTGATTAATCAAAATAATAAAGGTAATTGCAATTTCTCTACTAGTATGCTTAGGGAAAATGGTTCCATGATTGAAAATAAGGAGAATGAAATTCAACCTATAGAAAGTGGTAATGCTTTAGGTTAGAAACAATATACTCTACCTTGTTAATGGGGTCCAAACCAAGAATGAAATGGGAAATGAAGAAAATCATATAGAGGAAGGAGAATTTGTGCCAAATAAGGATGGTTCTCAATTAGGAAAGTCTGAAGGTATTTATGAAGTTTTTCTATTATCCCCTAATTAGAAATAAATTGCCAATATAGAGGAGGAGGAATTTACCAAAGTTAGTAAGAAGGAAATTAAAAATATTAAGCCTTCAGATGGTTAAACATCTAGGGTCACTAGAGCATCCAATCCTCCTGATTTCAATGGTTAAAGCCATTATTTATAATATTTGGGGGGTGGGTACTCTCCCTTCTAAAGATAGAGTTAAAAATCTTTGTACGATTCACAATATTATTGTTTTAGTTTTATTGGAGTTTTTAATTTCATCTGCTAAGCTAGATTTGATTCGAATTTACTTGGGTTTTGATTGGTCTTTTATTAATTGCTCTAATAAGATTTGGATTTTTTGGAAACATGGGTTAACTTAAGTATTTTGAATGACTATCCTTAAATTATTCACACTTGTATTAATTATTCTCAATTCTCTTATTATGCTTCTTTGTCTATGCTTCTTGTTCTAGGATTGAAAGGAAAATTTTGTGGAATCAAATCACTGATTTTGTTTCTTATATTATTTAGCCTTTTTTGGTTGGTGGTGATTTTAATACTATTACTAGTTTCTCTGAGAGAGTTGGTGGGTGTTCTCCTAATTTTAATGCTATGGAAGATTTCAATGAAATGATTTTAAACTCTAATTTACATGATATTGGTTTGACTGGCAATGCTTTTATGTGGAATCAAGGCACTATTTGGCAACATTTATATCATATTATTTTTAATAACTTATGGCTTTCTAAGTTTCATAGTACTCACATTGAGCATTTATCGAGAACTTTATCTGATCACTCTCCTCTTCTCTTGAATATTTCCCTGCATTACAATAGTAGTCCTTCCTTTTTAGATTTCAAAACATGTGGATTCTTCATGTTTTATTTTAAATATTGCTAAAGATAATTGGCATGCTTCATTATTTCCTTATGATAATATTGTTGGTATGTTTAGAATTTGGTTTAAGCTTAAGAGGCTTAAACATAAGCTGAATTGGTGGAACAAAACTAATTTTAAGAATTTATTTTCTAACATTGAGAGAGCTGAAGATCAAGTTATCTCAGCTGACATCAAGTACATGAGTGATCCTTCTGGTGAGAATCTTTTCTTTATTTAATAAGGCCAAAGATACCCTTTCCAATCTTCAAGAACAAGAGGAAGCTTATTGGAAACAAAAAGCTACCTCTAAATTTCTTATTGAGGGGGATAGAAATACCAAGTTTTTTCATAATATTGCTAATCATAAGAAAGTTGCTAGCTATATCCATAAAATTTCTAATCCTAATGATTCTCACATTGATGATCCTGAGTTGATTTATGAGTCGAGTATTGACTACTTTAAGAATGTTTTTAATAACAATTTCTGTTCGATTATGGATTTGGATTTCTCTTTCATTCACTCGTCTATTTTTGAGGAGGATAACATGATGCTTACTAAAATTACTTCTTTGGACGAAATTTGGCTAACCATCAAGATATGAATACTATTCTATTGTTTGTCTTAATGGCTTCACTACAAAATTATTTCAAAAGTCTTGTCATATTATTAAAGAGGACTAAGTGAATGTTTTTATTGACTTCTTCAAGGGGTACCCTTACCCTAAAATTTTTACTACCACTTATGTTGTTTTAATTCCTAAAAATGATGTCACTAGTTTTTGGAGCAATTTCCATCCTATTTATTTTTGCTCTTTTTTCAACAAGCTTAATGCTAAGCTGATTATGCTTAGATTAACATTAATTCTTTCTAATATCATTTCCTTTGAGAAAACAAGTTTTTTGAAATGTTGTTTTATACTTTATAATGTTCTCCTTGCCCAAGAATTAGTTCAAGATTTGGAGGCCAAAATTGATGGTGGTATTGTTATTTTCAAAATTGATATATTCAAAGCTTATGATAATCTCAACTGGTCTTTCCTTTATAATATGCCTAACAAATTTGGTTTTAGTAATGACTTCATTTCACTCATTAAAAATAGTATTGAACATTACTTCCTTTTTATCATTTTCAATGGCAAAAATCATGATATATTCAGACAAGGGGATCCACTATCCCCTGCTTTATTTATTATTTTGATGGAATTTCTTTTGAGAGGGTTAATGAGTTGTTCAATAAACATCCTAATTTGCATTATCGTACTATGGGTGGCTTTCCTATTTCTCACATAAACTTTTCGTTGATTTTATTATTTTTATTAATGGCTCCAAAAAAATGCTTAAAATCATGTTTAAATTTCTAGCCTTTTTCAAAATGCTAGTGGGTTAATTTTAAACCCTCAAAATAGTTGTTTTATTACTACTAAATCTAATTCTAATTAGATAATCAATTCTATCCAAAATTATTTTGGTTTTTAGCATAAGCAACTCTCGCTTAAATACTTAAGCACTCTCTTCAAGAGTAAGAAGAGATCACATTTATTTGGGGACATTTTTTCTAATATTCATAAAAAGTTGTATACTTGTGCTTTTAATTTTCATTATTTTGGTGGTAGATTAGTGTTAATTAAAAGTGTTCTTTGTTCTTTTCCTATCTAGTTATTTCAAAAATTATATCCTAATGTGAATGTCTGTAGTAAAATGGAAAGAATTTTCAACAAATTTCTTTGGGGTAGTATATAGGGCAAATCTACTTTAATTTGGACTTCTTGGGATAATTTCTCTTGTTTCCAAGATGAAGGTAAGCTTGGTTTTAAGAAGTTGAGTGAGATGGCTCTTGACTTTCGTTACAAATAATGGTTCAATTTTAGATCCATAAAAAATTTGTGGGCTAAATTTATGGCCTCCAAGTATTGTGTAGGTAAGCATCCTCTTAACTATTTTTTTCAAAAAGGTAATTCTTTTAATTGGAAGAGGATGTGATCTTTCAAATGGGATGCTAAAAGTTTTATTCAATGGGGCTTGGGTTTGGGAGACATCTTTTTTTGGCAAGACAAATTGTTAGGTATCTCTTCCATTGATAATTTATTCAATACTAGCTCTTGCAAAGTGCCTGATTTTATCCATAATGGGAAGTGGAATGTAGAGTATCTGCCGGATATGGTGACTGTTTCTATCATTTCCCTTATTTTGAAAATTCCTCTTCAACTTGACAAAAATGATTGCATTTTATTTAACAAATCCAAAGATGTTAGTTTTTCATTCAAGGAGGTTTGGCACTCTCTTAGGGATTGCCAACCTAAAAATCTTATTTTATCCAGTATTTGGTAGAAAGGTATTCCTATATCTTATTCCATTCTTATGTGGAGAATTTATAATTACATGTCGGTTTATACTATTCTTTACAAGAAGGTTTTTTTTCATTATTTCTAAATGTCAGTGTTGTTATCATATGGAAACTTTGAATCATATTTTTTGTTAATGGGTCTATTGCTCTGAAATTTTGGTTATCTTTTGATAATGGGTTTAATAACCACTTATGTAAAGATTATATAAATATTAAGAATATTTTGAAAGACTAATTTGTTTTTTCTAAGAATCATATTTAGAATATTTTACTATTATTATATGTTGGTTCCTTTGGAAGAGTAGGAATGAGGCTAAGCATGAAAACATCCACATGAATGCCACGAACATTATCCACAAGGTTAAACATAAGGTGAGACAGTTATATTTGGCTAATATGATTAACAATAGTTATTTTACTGGTATTCATCATATTGCTCAGTTTTTGGGTATCAACTTTTTAGATATTGCTCATTTCTATGAAGACATTAATGTTAAATTGTCTAAGCCTCACCAAGGTTGCTATAAGCTGACCACCGATGGGTCCTTTAAATTGAATAAAGCTAGGCGTGGGAGGCTTATTCAGCATCATAACGACTAGGTAATTCTTGATTTTGCTGGTCCCTTGGTTGTTAATAATGCAATTATGGCTGAGCTTGAGACTTTAAAATATGGTGTGCATTTTTGCATTTCTTTCTATGTTGGTCATAAATTACATTCTTAGGAAAGTTAGTGATAATCCCAAGTACTTTTATACCATTAGAGAAATTTCAGCATTGGCTTTCGGCTATTAATTTTGCTATTACTCACATATACAGGGAAGTTAATTTTGCTGCTGATTCTTTAGCCAATTTAGGCTACAATTTATTGGAGTTTTTGGAATTTATGGGATCTTCTCTCCCAATCAATATTGTTGGCTTAATGAGGCTTGATTGTTTGGGTTTACCTTATGTTAGAAGTAATTAAGTTCTTTCTTGGTTTGTGGCTCTTTAGATTGTTTATGGCTTTGGCGACTGTCTTTTTTTTTTTTTCTCTTTTTTCTCCAAATCTCATTAATGTGGGTCTGCTTCTTTGGCCTTCTTACTTTGTCTGGGAGGTTGTTCACTACATGCATCTTGTGGTTGGTCAATTTTGGGGTTCTAATCTTTCTTTGGATGGTTTACTTATCATCCTCTCTTCCTGGGGGATTATGGTATTGAGGTGTTTGTCAGTTTCATTTTATGCGATTACTTCTATTACTTATATGTTGTTGTTTCTTTTCGGATGATTTTCCTCTGCTCTATTCAATGGGATTTCTTTCTCATCAGCTTTGGTTGGGAGGATTTGTATGCTTATCTTTGGAATGTTATCTGGGGTATGCCTTTTGTCATTAGATTTTTTTCTTCGGGTAGTGATAGCACCTGTCAGCTCGAATGCATGCTTATATTGTATAGGGATATCCTATACTATAGATTGATTACATCTATTGATGTTCCTCATGTTATTATTAATTTATTTTTTTTCTATTTGGTTTTTCTTTCATGTGGTTTCTTTACATCTATCCATTAGTGTAAGTAATTATTTGACTATTATGTTATGTGAGCTCAAGGTATTCAAAGAGGACCATTTCAGTAGTATTTTTTTATCATCTGCTTTGGTTGGGATGATTTTTATGCTTATATTTGGAATATTATCCAAGTTCTATTTTTTCTTGGTGCTCAAGGAGGGCTGTCGAATCGCCAATAACAAAGGGATGTTCATTAATTATGTTGGGAAGTTTTCAACTATATTTGGTTAAACTTTCTTTGGTCCTAACTTATATCCTTTTACAAAATTACTTGGCTTTTCCTGGTGTTACTGTGTTTGGCTCTCTTTTGCTGTCACTTTCTTTTGCAGATGCAACGGACTAAGCTTTTTTCGGAGAAGATTATGATTTTTTGAAGGGAGACTGTGTTGAATTTCATTTGTTTGAGTTTCCTTTTTTGGGCGTTGCCTACTTACAACCTTAGATTATTATTAGGTGATTTTGTAATTTTTAGTATAGGGGACCATCGGCTCTTAGGTTCTCATTTCACTTTTGTTGAAGCTATTTTGAGCATTAGCAAGCTGAAGGTCCCCTTTAAGGTCCTTGTAACCCTTTTTCTCAATTAATGCTTAGGCCCCTCTGCGGGTTTCCCCTATTAAAAAATAAAAAATAAAAAAATAAGTATTAATTCTCCTTCCTTATCCTATTTGATTTATGTATTAAGTTGCTTTTGGACTTGAGCTTTAATGGATACCATTTTGTAATGAACTCATCTTTTTCCATTTTCATATTTCCTATTATGATTTTTCATTTTTTTTCATTTTTTTGTAGTAGTGACGTACATATTTAATGATTTTTAATATTAGTTTCTCTTTTCATCCTCTAATAACTCCAATTGATAAATCATAAGGATTTAATAAGATCATTAATTTCATATTTAAGTTTACTATGATCTTCCTAATTTAAGCTACCCATTTTTTTCCTTAAAATCAATAACTCATTTTTAAATTCACTAGTTAGTGTGTTACTGTCTAGTTTCTAAATTTAGAAAAGAAATTAATAACTCATGTGATCTTTATTAGTTAAGTATTAAGCTTTTCAAATTATGAATTATTTTGTGTTATTCATTAAAACTATACTCTAGGGCTTTATTATTATCATAGTTTTGTACAATTTTTAATTATCTTTTTTTATTTTGGCTAAATAAGTAATCAAAGTGTAAGAGCTATGTAGAGAATAATATTCAACAGTTAAACATAAAAAGGAATTTGTTTTGAATGTAAAAATAGAAGAAATTACTTAAAAATAAGTAAAAACTAAATATGAAATAAATATGCCTTTTTAATTGAATGATAATAAGCTCGCAGGCACTGTAATACCACTATACAAATAATCACAAGATATCCAATGCATGAAACACTATTATCTTAATCCATCTCCATCCAAGATCCATAGGATTTATTCTCATCAGAGTAACAACAATTGATCTCATGGCCACATCATAATATCACTCTCACAACATCATGGGATTCACCTAAGTAAAAGAATATAAAAATAAATAAAAGAAAAAAATTTATGAATAAAATTAGCTACAGTAGACTCTCCTCTCTCTCTCTCTCTCTCAAGCATGCCAGGAGCAACCAACAAAAGAAAAAATGGCTCCCATATCTCAAAGTCATGATCCTCTTCATCCTCCTCCTCATCATCATCATTATCATTAGGTCAAGTCCAAAAATAAAGACTGTCATTTTAGAGAAGTAGGGAAATGCATCAGGTCTGGATTTTTAATAAGGGGACTTCTCCTAAAGATCCCCACTCAAGCCTTATTAAATTCAGCTATATAGCGGAAATACTTTTCTTCCATAACTAAGTTGTGTGCTTTCCATTCCCTATTCTCCTCACAGAATTCAGTTACCCCTTCCATTTGCTCTCTCAATTCAGCCACTTGTTAAATTAAAGATTTAGGAGTCCTATAGCTCCTACTACTACTAATGTTGGGCCTACTAGTCAAACGAGGTTCACGAGGATCACCCTCCTCTACACCTAATATTATAAAGCTGTTATATGTTCTTTTAATGGGAGCCAAAATAGGAAAACGTTTCTCTTCACTAGGATCTCCCATCACACCAGCATTTACATGCAAAGCATAAATCAGAGAAGGATACCCCAAGCCCACAGAAGCAGTGCCTCTAATAATGTAAGTCAAGGAAGAATCAATAAGATTTCCCACATTAACGTTATGCCCAACCTAAATAGCATAATTAAGTAAAGTATGATTCTTGGTTACCTCGCTAATATTTTTACTAGGAAAAAATTGAGAAAAATTAGAGTAATGTCGAGCCTTTGATAGTTAGGTTAAACAATATGAAAAAAAATTAACAATTTTATTCTCCATTTTCCTCCATACAACCCCAATACTAGGCTCATACAACACTCTCAGAATTTCCTCCAAATTAAAGGCACAAGAAAAAGGGGTATACTCATAAAACTCAAAATTTGGAAGCTTATAAAGATGGTTGATGGTTATAAGATTGAAGGGAACCCACTTACCTCACACATAACACCTATTATCCTGGTCACTTCCCCATTGGCAAAAACTCCCTCACTACAATGACAACTGCTGCATAAGGTTCCTCACAAAATTGCACCGAACCCTTTAGGACAATCATTTGCATTATATTCCTTTCCAGGTTTTGGAAGCCAGTCTAGGGGACCAAAAGCTTAGAAATGACTATCATCCCATACCTTTGCTTGGCCTTAACAAAACTGAATCTTCTCTTATCATTGGATAATGAAGATCACTTTTGCCAAATATTTTTAGGGACATTTCTTATAAAGCTCAAAATAAGAAAATACAAAAAGCGTTGAGAGAATGAAAGAAAGAATAATGAATAAAAATAATAGACACCCTATATAAAAATATGAAGAGCACTACGATGAGCAAGAGAGCAGTTGCTTAAAAATAAAGAAAATGATAAAGAGTCAAACATACAGAATTTACAGCAGTACAAGACACATGGCATTTTTGCATGAGAATTGAAAAATGAAGCACCAACGTTTTTTACTAGGGAAACACAGTGTTTATTTATATGCACAAGTTATGTGGTGCTAAAAAAGACTACCATTTCAGTGCTTTAACTATCATAATAATGATTTTAACCTAACACTATATCACTAGAAACAACTCTATGGTGCTCAATGAAGTGTCATAATTCAATAGTTATAAAAGAATGACTTATTAAGTACACTGCCATCATGACTATAGAGATAATGAACTAAAGTTGTGGTGCTTAAGAGAGTTGTGTCGAGGCACTTAGTAAAGAAAAATAGCACTATGGCATTTAACGATACAACACTCCGATATTGCAATCCAAAAATTTTCCCAAGACTATAAAGATATAATATTATTTTTTAATGTTATGGAGCTTAGCATGAAAATGTTATGGCTCTTCAAATACTAGCACTGTGGTGTCAGCTAAATTTTTATTAAAGTAATTCTTTTCCTAGTAAGCTTTTAGAACTTAGTCAAAATTGCTATTATAAACACTACCATGCAAATACATAATAGAAATTTTTAAAAATAACATAAAAATATAAATTATTAAAAAAATATAAAAAAAATAGAAAAAAAATTGGGTTTCCTCCCAAGCTATGATAAACAATAGTTTTTAGCTAGACTTTCTGAGATATATCATTTTGGTTGTAACGAATCACCACCACTTCTCAAGCAGTCTCCACTATACTCTTTTATTTTCTCCTTTGGGTTAATTTCATAATTATGGGGTAAAGTTCCAAGAGGTCAAATTTTAAATGATATTACAAACTATCCTAATTAATTTTTTATGTTTTTAATTGAAGCATCTTGACATTGTAATTGGGTTCCTAAATAAATCACAACCTCTTTCAAAGATGATTTCCTCTCTCTGAATTGATTTTTTTTGTTAAAACCTAGGGGATATGAAGGTATGGAAGTTACTATAGATTTCTAAGAATTATTCTAGTTTCCTCCATGATTAGATTGATCTACATTCCATTGATTATTTCAACCAATATTATTATTTGACTAGTTAAATTAGACTAGTTCCTCCAACCTGAATTATATGTATTGGAATAGTGATTATTTTGTCTTCTAATTAAACTCACATTCATAATTACTAATGCATTATTATTATCAATAGAATTTAAATCATGCACTTCAATTACAGAGATAACCCAGATCCTGAACTAACTCCAATAGTGTCTAACTTTTAAAAATTTTAGCAACATATAAAGACAAAATATATAATATATCTAATTAATATACACCAATTACTCTCTTAGGATTCACCCTATCAAATGACCCCTTGAAATTATTTGTATTTACTTCATCAATTCAATCATAAACTTCATCACATGGCCTAGACATTAAAGATTTTATAGCTACTGCATCTATGATTGGCCTAAGTAATCCTACTAATCCTTCATAAAAAATTTTGAATAACCAATCGATCAAGTAAAGCATGATGAGAGAATTTCCTAATAATTTCCTTAAATATCTCCAAACTTTCATAAAGCTATTCTCCCTTAACTTAGGTAAAAGATGTGATATCAATCTTGAGTTTGGCAATTTTTTTGGGTAAAAAATGCATAGCTAGGAATTTATATGCCAACTCATTCCAAGTGGTTATCAAGCTTGGGGCAAGGAATTCAATGACATCATATCTTAATCCCTTATATAAAATGGGAAAAATCTAAGTCTAATAACATCATCACTGACACCATTATACTTAAGTATTATATAGATTTCTAAGAATCTAGCTAAATGTAGGTTTGGATCATCAATAGGAGTTCCCCTAAACTAGGAATATTAAACCATCAAAATTATGGTAGAATTTAGTTTAAATTTATTGTCCTAGATAGTAGGTCTATTAATACTCTGGTGGATTCCTTCTACTACAGTGTTAACATACTCTCTAAGAGATCTAGGATGGTCATGATCTTATATTGGTTGAGACATCTCTAAAATTTATTTATTTTTTCAAATTTTTATAAAGATCCTTTTTTATCTCAAAATCAAACAACAAGGGATACATAATGGATATACTAAATGTGCAACAAAATAAATTAAAGATGACAAACTAAACAATTAATAAAATACATTTTTATCTTTTAAAAATTTTTAATAAATATAATTAAAAAAAGATACAGGGTACAAGTAGGTAAACTATGCATTTGTTTCAATAATATAGTTTAAAATTGTAATATGCATGTTACTTCCCCAGTAATGGCACCAAAAACTTAATAGAGTGTGGGCTTTGCCCATATAGTCAAAGATGTGAGCTACTAATAAAAGTCGTGTGAAATATGAATATGCTTAAATTTTCTTTGATATAAAAATAATAAAAGACCACTAAATTTATATATACGTGCCAATCAAGTTAAAAAGTTATAGAGAATAGTGCGATCTCTTGAGAAAGTGTTCCACTGAATTATAATTAAATTACTATTATTTAATCTAGATGCACAATTTATCCTACTAAATGAAAAATGGATGTTTTTCAGTTTTTTTCACTTAATGAAGACTTGCATGAAAATTGGATACTAATGAAAATAAAATATTTTGGACTAATGAATGTAAGAAAACATAATTTTCCTAAAGATACTCTTAATTAGATGTGGATCAAAGCACATACATCCCTTGATCTATATTGAGCTTTTAACAGTGAAAAAGGAGGTTTATGGCTTTTCTATAACTATTATATCTATATAAAATCAAGAAGGTTTAACATCCTATGTTTAGGTATGCCAATATTCTATTTCAATACTCCTATTTATTCTAATATTCCTTCATAAAGGTAATATATAGCACTATATATTAACTACATACATAGCATTATATGTATCAAATTAAAAAAGAGAGATATTAAAAATATATATAAAATAATTTAGAGCATAAGAGCCAATATTAGAAATTGATAAAAGTTCACATCATTAGCCCAAAACTCAAAGATTTAGCCAGACATGTATAACATAAAAAGCAAATGCATATTCATTTCATTCATATAAGAAAAATATATAAGAGAATTAATAAGATTTATATCACCCAAAAGGATAAATTGGTATTCTCCACACTCATTCCAAAAATAGAATTGTATACATAATACATGCTATGATCTCCAAATAAAAGTATCTTATACTTCTCCTGTCTCTCTTAGACTTTACTCTAAGAGGGAATTAAGGAAGATACTCAGGCTTCACTAAAAAAGATAGAATTCTCTAACAAAAGAACTAAAAAACTATTTATAGAGGTATAAAAATAGCCTCTCGAGTCATGGTGCTTAACATGGCTATGCTGCGGTGGTATAAAATAAAATAGCACCTCGATACTAAAATACTTACTCTCCTATGGAATTGGGATGACCTGGCACTGTTAATGGTTGGACTGGAGCATCTTCAGGAAAAGTAAAAGTGGCTCCACATTTTAGCATTTGCTCTTTAGGTACACTACAAATATTGAGTGTTTCATACTTGAAAGCACAATCTAACAGTGCTACATTGAAATATTTGGTGCTCTAATGCTCATTTTTCTAACATTACAGAGGTGTTATGAGGCACTAGGAGGCACTAATTTTTCCTTAAATGGTTGAGACATTTAAACTGCAATGTTAAAAATAGGCATTAGGGAATTATAGACAGTAACATTGTGACACTGCATCTGTAGACTCTACGACGCAATTTCAAAACTTATGAAATTTTATCTTGTCCTTAACATTTCCTACACAAACGTAACTAAAATAATGCATTTTCACAAAATTTTAACATAATAAACAATACATAATTTACACTTAACAATCACATTGGACGATCAACTATAACAAAAAACCTAGAATTGTTAATGATTTTAAGGTGGAAATACATTTTCCTCAATGGAACATAGATTATTTTGATCTTGCACAACTTAATGTCAAATATCTTAACTATGTTTTTCTATGCCTTGAAATCTAAAATTTATATATGGGCTTCTACTTGAACTAGTGGGAAGAAAAATTGGGATAGACTTTTGCAAAACTTATGAAGGAACTAGTGAATTAAAACAATCTTGCATGAATATAATTTTACACAAATACGAACAATTTTGCATAAAACCTAGTGAATATATTTCTGACATATAGACAAGGTTTACAAAAATCATTACATCATTACATGATTTATGTAGAGATGTTCCTACTTCTAAACATGTTAACAAAATCTTGCATTATTTACCTGAAACTTGGGATGCCAAGGTTCCTACAATTTAAATCTAAGGATTTGAATTCTTAGTCTATTCATAAATTACTTAGCCCTTTAATTTCCTACAAGTAAAAGGTTAGTCAAATAAATACATATATAGGTGAACAAAAAAAGGGAAAGATAGTAATACTCAAATCTAATGATATGAATAGTACCAAATCTAATTTGGATAGAAATGAATACATAACACTGATGACCAAACAATTCAAAAGATTAGTGAAACACAATCCTTAGCACCATAATGATAAAAAAATGATGTAAGAACATAAATTCAAATATGTTTTCTACCAACATTATTTTCTATGAAAGTAAAAAAAGCTAGGACAAATATGATCTTACTGCCTGACCTTTAAGAGCCACCTAATTAAAGAAAATGGTGATAAGAAAAGAATTACAAAGAAAGGCAAACAAAATTTTTGAAGGCTTTTTGGGAAAAATTTGATTCAGAGTCATTAGAGATTGAAGCCAAAGAGGAGGTGTCCAATAATAGCATTGGTGATTTTGATAGTGATAAGATTTACTCTTACAGGATGTCCAATAAGAGTGCGTGATACCTGAACAGTAGATGTTCATGACACATGACTAGAGATATTAAATAATTCATCACACTGGAAACTATGAGTGGAGAAAAAGAACACATAAAGATAACACTACTAGAAGACTAGTGGGTGTAAGTAATATAGGTAAAGCAAACAAATTTTTATTTAAAATATATTTCTATTATAGGGCTTAACACATAATCTTTCAACTATCAATCAGCTATGTGATAAAGGATTCAATGTAAAAGTTTTTTTTTCTAAAAATAATAACAATAACATCAATACATTATCACACTATATAAGGTTGACTACGTGAATCATTTTTTCTCTAGTTTGTCCTTTTAAGAGTCAAATTCTCATTTAAATTTAATAAAACTATGATAGTTCTAATATTTTCTAAACAAGTTTTTTTAAGCCTACCTTTACATTTGTTATAATAATTTAAATCTAATGTATCTACTCTTTTAAATGAGCCATCAGAAGGCCTACATTTTATGTGACCAAATAATCCAAGGTGACTCTCTCTAATCTTATCTACCACTAGAGCTACTCTAACATTTTTACATATATGATCATTTTGTGTTATAACTTTAAGATTAAAGACACTCATCAACCAAAAGCAAACTCATCTTTGCAACACTTAACTTAATTTTATGCTTCTCTTTTAATTGCCAACAGTTTGCACCATAAAGCATTGTAGGTATCTCCACAATGTTATATAATTTTCCCTTAAGTTTGGTGGGTACTTTTCCATCACACAACAAGCCTGAAGCATTCCTCCCCCTCAACCATCCAACTTTAATTCTACTAATAATACCCTCATCTATTTCACCCTAGATATCTAAAACATGTACTCTTATTAATGACTTGAATACCCACAGTCACAATCCATCAAATCGATCTATTATTACAAAAAAATCACTTTATGTACTCCATTTTATATCTATTCAAATAAAAACTTTAGTTTCTAAGGTTGGCCTCCATTATTCAGTTTACTTAAAACTCCCTCTCTATTTTTAACCATAAGAAGAATATCATCAGTAGAAAGCATTCACCAGGGTAGATCCTCTTGCAAATGCCTAGTAAGAATATACATTAGTATAACAACAAAGTATGGGCTTCTAGATGATCCTTGATGTAATCCAACTAAAATAAAAAAATACTTGATCAAACTACCATTTGATTGAAATACAAGTAACAGGTCCTACACATATATCCTTAATTACTTAGATATAAGCATTATTAACATTCCTTTCCAAAACTCTCCATTACACTTCTATTGGAGCTTTATCATATTCTTTATCTAAATCAATAAAAATCACATTTAGATCACTCTTATTCTCTCCATTCTACTCCATCAAACCTCTTAATAAATGAATAACATCCATAGTAGATATACCCGATCAGATTCCAAATTGATTTCTAAAAATATTAGTATCACATCTTAACCTATGCTCAATAACTCTCTCCAATAGTTTTAAAGTACAAAAATTTTCTTTTTATGAAAAGCATACTAATACTAAATAGAAAAATTATTTTAGAAGGATTAAGAATTAATAATGTTTACATAATTGATTTGAACTGCATTGATAAGTTAAGTTTTTTTTTTGTTGCTTAAAGTAAAATATTGATGAATTATGACTATGACATAGAAGACTATGCCATGTAAGTATGAGGATTCTTAGGAAAATCATTCAGTTAAAATTGGTTAGATGTATTCCTACGCTAGAATTTTCCAATGAACATCTTTATAATGCATATAAATTAAGGAATCAAATCAAATACTCATTCCATTCCATTATGAATGTAGTAACCAAAAGACCATTAGAAGTACATCACATGGAATTATTTGGATCTATTAGTACAATGAGTCCATGAAGGAAATCATTTAGATTTGTGATTATTAATGATTATTCTAGAGTCACTTGGATAAAATTTCTTACAAAAAAGTGTGAGCCATTTAAAGAATTTAGAACATTCTCAATTTTAATTTAGTAGAAACTAGGTTGCTCAATTACCACAATTTGTAGTGATTATAAAAGTTAATTTGAGAATGAAAAAATAAAATTATTTTATTAAGGTATGGGATAGAGCATAACTTTTCAGTCCTTAAAACCCCATGGCAAAATAGGATAGCCAAAAGGAAGAATAAGATATTTGTACAGGATGCTAACAAAGTGCTTAGTGAGTATAGCCTACCAAAGTATTTCTAGCTAGATGTAGTGAATACTTCTTATTATGTTCTTAATTGAGTAATCATAAGATCTATCATGAATATGATATCATATGAGCTACTTAAGGGTAGAACTCTTAATTTTTAGGATATTCCTCTATAGGTAAAGCGTATATAATATTTAATTAAAGAACCTTAGTTATGGAGGTGTCTGTCCACATTACATTTAATGAATCAGATAAGGGTTTTGAAACTAGAATAATGAAGAAGAAGAATATATAGCTTGCAGAGTTGAAAATGTTGAATTAGAGGATAGAGAAGAAGCTTAGGAACCATTGCCTAGGGAATAGAGATATTTATCTAGTCACATTAGAAAAGTTATATTAGGAGACCAATCCATAGGTTAATATAGGCATGTTCTTAGAAAGTAAGCTTGCCAAATAGCCTTCATTTATATTACAGAACCACTAGTGTATCAGGAACTAATAGATGAATTTTGGATTGTAGCAATGCAAGAAGAACTAAGTTAATTTATTAGAAATGATGTGTTAGAATTAGTAAGTAGATATGCTTATTAGAGTGTTGTTAGAACTAAATGGGTAAGAAAAAATAAATTAAAAGACTTTGGATAAGTTTTTAGGATTAAGGCTAGGTTGGTAGCAAGGGGTTACAACCAAATCGGGGGATATATATTGAGGGGACAATTCCACCATAGCTAAACTAGAATCCATTAGAGTATTTTTAGCATTTGCATACTTTAAGGGCTTCAAATTATATTAAATGGATGTAAATACAACTTTTTTAAATAAGGTGATTCAGGAACATGTGTATATAAAAGAACCCTCTGATTTTAAGAATTTTTACTTTCCAATCACATTTATAAACTTAAGAAAACACTACATGGGATTAAAAAAGCACATAAGGTGTGCTATTAAATAGGGGCGGATGCAGCATGGGGGCACTAGGGGCACGTGCCCCCACTGACTTTATTAATAATATCTAATTAAGTATATTTATGACTCATTATTTACCTATTAAATCAAAATAGTATTATTATATTTCTTTTTTTATCCCAAATCATAATCTCGCGTTCTGGTTTATACGCGTGCAATGGATGACTAGGGCTGCAAATGAACCTAACCGAGCCAAACTTCAGCATGTTCGCTCAAAATATTTCTATTCGAGACCTGTTCATGAACATATATGAGCTCTAAACGAGTGGACCGTTAGACAATTTGATCATAGTACTAGCTGGTTAATCACAACCACCGGCCTCCCTACAGAGACCATATAACATACTTACTTACCTTGTCAAAATGTCTTATTATATAAAGCAAAATATTTTTATCTTTCACGGTGTGGGACTAAAAAGGTTTTTTTTTTCTTATGAGTGGAAGACTTAGGCGGGAAGGGTTTACATAGGCGGGAAATAGATGGAGGACAAGGCTTTTTTTTTCAGGCTTAGTCACTTTTTTTTTCTTCTAAGTTAATAATTCTAATTAATTAGTTATATTACTAAAAGTAAAAGTTAGAGATATGTCTAATGTATACTGTTAAAATTAAAAATATTAAATTAGTAAAAAAATTACTAAATTAGTAGATTTAATTGTATTTATTTTTAAAATTCTAATTGAGCTTTTTAGTCGAGCTCTAATCGATCTTTTTAGCGAGCCTATTTACGATGGCTACATATTAGAGTAGCGTTAAAATTTTTTTCTCACTTATATTTTTTGGCTTAGTTGGACATATGATTTTATGACCTTGAGCCGTCAAAGAATAGATTTTGAATTCTTTACTTGATAAACCCTGTTAATATTATTTTAATTGAAATTAGATATGGAAAGGTATTTTGAAAGAAAATTTTAAGATTGAGGGTTTTGTTGAGTCTAGTGAATAAGTTGTTAAACCTAAGTTAATGTCCCAAGGCTACCAAGAGGGGGGTGAATTGCTAGTTAAAATTTTTCCCTCTTTTGATAAATTTAATTGAAATTAAACTTTAATGAATTTTTTTATAAAAAGTTTTTCAACCACAAATTTTTTAAACAAAAAATTAAAAGCAGAAAATAAAAAGCAGTAAAATAAAAAGACACGCGATTTATAGTGGTTCTGTCTAAACCAGGCCTACATCCACTCCCCAGAGGCACCCTCTGAGTATTGCACTAATACCAACAGTGTCTCTCCTTTTGCACCCACAACAAGGCGGAGAAGCCTTTACAAACACTCTTTCACCACTTCCCGATGCGGCAGAGAACCGTCGTCCTTTTACACTTTCCCTTGTGTTGGCAGAGAACCGTCATCCTTTTACACTCTCCTAGTGTGGGTAGAGAACCCTTCATCTTTTCACGATCTCCTAGTGTGGTCAGAGAACCCTTCGTCCTTTCACACTCTCCTAGTGTGGGCAGAGAACCCTTAGTCCTTTCACACTCTCCTAGTGTGGGCAGAGAACCATTCATCTTTTCACACTTTCCAAGTGTCGGCAGAGAACTGGTTCTCCTTGATAGATCTCTTCCCAAGAAATCTAGAAGGAAGAAAGAAAAAGAGTGAAGTAATCTCAAATCACAAGTAGGAAATCTTACCTTTGAACACAATGCAAAGCCTTCAAGCTCCAGTGGTAGAAATCCTTCTTTGACTTCTCTCTCTCTCTCACTCTCTCCTTTACTCTTCTTCCAATAGGCATGAAGATCAATGAGAAAAAAGATTGGGTGGCAATATAATTTGAATTATATATACAAAAGATAAGAAAAACTGCCCTAAAACTGCAAGTTTTCAATTATGTACGCAGTGGATCGTCCCGTATGATCGTGGATCATCCTGGATGATTTTACTTAAAGTGTCGGAAACGATCCTAATGTATATTGGTACGAACTATGTTCATACACGCTCATCATCCCGTACGAACTATGTTCGTCCGGTACGAAACAATTATTATATAGGTCGGTTCACAAAATTCTACAGGACGTAACCAACTGACATAAGTCAGTTCAGTTCATCCTGGGACGAACAGATTTCATCCTGGGATGATTTTATACAGAGCGTTTCGTCTATAGATGAAAATTAATTTTGTCCTATACGATCGCATACAGAGAGTTTCGTTCAGGGACGAAAATTAATTTCGTCCTGTACGATCTCATACAGAGAGCTTCGTCCCGGTACGAACCATAATTTTTGTCTGGACGAACAGTGCAAGGTGAGAATCCAGAGACGTTCGTCCCGGGATGAATATTAAATTCATCCTTGACGATTAGGACTTAGAAAATTTTTCTACTTGCCTGTTCGATCCATTGCTTTTTCGAGGGGTTAATTGACATGATCGTCCCGTATGAACCAGGTTCATCCCGTACGATCAGTTTACAAAAAGTGTTCCCCAAGAGTGTGTGTTGTGATTTTTTACTCAATTACAATCACTCCCTCTCATTTCAAAAACTTGTAATTTACAAATGAATAATTTGAAGTCTTCATCGCTTGGAGTTGATTTTCCTGAAATATTAGTACACACTAGAGCAAAAAACAAATATTCCAAAAAGTGTTAGGAGATATATAAAATAATAATATTTAAAATCATCAAAATAATACAAGTTGCAAGAATGTAAAACATGCAAATAGCAACTCTCTATACAGGTTTTTTTTTACTTCAACGATTTGTGCCCCCACATGAAAAAAATCCTGGCTCCGCCCCTGGTATTAAAGTCTTAGTACTTTTTTACTAGAAAAATCTTTTGGTAAGGGCATCATAAACACTACCCTATTAATTATGAGAACTGGGGATGATATATTCATAGTTCAGATTTATATCAATGATATTCTTTTTAGATATATTAATGATGACTTCTAAAAAGTATTTTCTTCCAATTTGAGTAGTGAATGTGAGATCAGTGTGATGGGTGAGTTAGCCTATTTGCTTGTATTTAATATTAAGAAAATATAAGATGTGACCTTCATAAGTCAAACTAAGTATACTAAAGAAATTTTGAGGAAATTTGATATGGAAGTTTATAAGAGTCTGAATACACTGATGAGGCCGACCACCCAATTATATAAGAATCACGATTGCTAATTATTTGATCAAAAGAAATTAAGCAGGATTATAGGTTCCTTACTTTAGAACTAGTAGGCCTGATATTATATTTATTTTTTTTTCTATGTGTAGATTTTAGGCTGGCCTTAAAAAATCCCATATAACTACCATCAAAAGAATCTTATGGTATATTATATGCAATTAGAACATAGGTATCTGATATCTTAAGAATAGTTTAACCTTTGACATAGTTGAATAATTAAATTTGGGTTTTTTTTTTATGTAGGTAAGGTACAAAAAGCACCTTAGAAACATGTTAATTCATAGGATAATCTCTATTATCATGGTTTAGTAGAAGAAAAAATTTATAGGTATTTCCATCGAATAAGCTAAATATATAGATGGAGGAACTTATATTGCCCAAGTCCTTTAGATGAAGAAACAACTTCTAGATTTTAGATTACCCAAATATTATAGAGGTTGAGATTATGAATATTTTGAGTACTTATTTGAAATTGTTTAGAGTATAAATTTGAAAATACAATGATTTTTACCTACTCAAAAATTTATTTTGACTTCTAAAAATAGCGATTTAGTTCAAATAAAGCATCATAATATTTTAAACATTATTTGGTAATTTGGTTAAATTCTAAAAATATAAATTTTTGCTCAATATAATTTTTGTTGTCTACCGTTAAGACATTTTGACATTTTTAGAATTAAGCTTAATTATGTTTTATTATTATTATAATGCATTGAAAATGAATAATAAAATGTGAATGAGATTACAATTATAGTACTATGATAATAATGTGTGTGTAAGAGATAAGTAAAGACTGATTGACCCATTGGTTGGAGATTGATTGACATTTATAGGATGATGGACTGTCAGGCTTTCCTTTAAATATTGTAGTTTGGTGTTATCCTATATTGATTCATGTAATACACTGATTTAAAGTTATAAAGAGATGATTACTATACCGATGGGCAAAGAGTAATGACTCTATTTATTGAGCCAATGGTTTATTGATGCTAATATAATACAAAAAAAACTGTGATATCATGGACTTCTTACTTATTTAGTGTGACTACTATAATGCATGCTCTTAAGGTATATTTCTTATTATTATATAGATTTTTATTACCACACTAATTTACTGTTACTGCATTATTCTATTGCTCCTGCCATTAGATCGATATTAGTACTGATTAAGATATTTATACTATTTAGTACTACTGATTCATTGTATTGATACTAAGCATGTGATATAGAATACCTGAATAACATATATACATTCTTATATGATTTAACTACATTAACATGATTTCAACAATCTTTACTAATGTTTTGATTTGATGCTTTATATAATTTTTGTACTGATTGGTATTATGGATACATGATTGCTTTACAGATTTAGTACTCATATTAGTTTATTGCTTTATTTGCTTCCATACCATAGTATTTTATTGTTTTTAGATTCTATTACTAATGTATGTAAATTTTATTATTTATGCACTAATGACCTCTGTTGTAATAAAAAAAGAGATAAAAACTTGTGAAAGCCCATACCTATCGGATAACCCTCCCATATCGCACATTGCAAGAAACTGGTTACACATCGCTAGCACGTCTTCATCATTCCTCCCATGTTTATCATCCTGCCTCGCTCGTCGTTAAATACCCAAAGGAATGAGGCCCTGCGGCTTGCTCGTTTTTCTCCCTCTCGTGTGCTTCTTCATCGCCGATCGACTCTGCTTCTACGATGACTTCCTTTTCTTTAGGATCGAAAGTTATGACATTTTGATCGAAACCAACAAAGGGAGCTTGCTATTTCCTCGGCTCCATCGTGGCTATTTGGCTTGGCCCCTCCTCCAACGTTCCCTTCTAGTCAGGTAAGAAGTTTTGAAATTTTGATTGGATGGAACAATGGGAGCTCACTGCCTCTTGGGCCCCTTGGTCACTGTTCGACTAAACTCCATTGATGACTTTCCTTTCTAGCCGGCTCGGGAGCCATATCAGAAGTTACAACATTTGAGCTGAAGCAACAACAAGGGCTCACTGATTATGAAGTAACTTTCTCCCTATCACACAAACTCCTCCGACCCCCCTTTGCTGTCAGCCGACTTCGTACTGTGGATGACCTTCCATTCCCATCAGACTAAAAGTCAAGACACTTTGATCGGGAGTTACGACTGGGAGCCCGCTTGCTTTAAAGGCAATTTTCTCCCTTTTTATCGCTCCTTCGGCCAAATCCAATAAATTTGTTGAGCTAGAGAGATTAGAGGGAGAGAAATTTTAATTAAAATTAATTTTAATTGATTTTAATTATAATTATTTTAATTAATTATAATTATTATAATTAATTATAGTTAATTTAATTAAATAATTATAATTAATATTAATTAATTATGATTACTTTAATTAAAATTATTCTTAATTAATTATAATAATTATTTTTTATATTAATTACAAGTAATTATTATTAATTAAATAAAGTTTATTAATATTAATTAAAGTTTAATATAATTAATTATTTTAATTAATTATACTAATTATAATTAATTACTTTAGTTAATTATAATTAGCTATAAATAAACACAATTAATTAAGATAATTTTAATTAATAATTAATTATCATTAATTATAATTAAAAAGAAAATAACCCTCTCTTACCTCGATGTGCGTATCGAGCGTTTTCTCTAGTGTGGTGGGAGAGAATCCTGTGCGACACCTATGACGAGGTAGGTGAGTGACCCTTGACCCAAAATCCTATCCTCGGCATTTATGTCGAGTTGGCAAACCACCCATGCACACTTTTCTCTAGCATAGTGGGAGGGAACCGGGTACGACACCTACAGCGAGGCCAGCATGCCCAGTGCATGCTTTTCTTAGCGTGGTCGGGAAAACTTTAAGTACCCGTACGCAGCTTTGTACCTGTAGGGAAACAACTGTTTCATTCTTGTAATAGGTACCAAAGACCCATTCATGCCTTTTTCTGGCATGGTGGGGTTAAATATCTTATGACTGCAGTGTCCTCGTCTAAGGACACCTACCATGCACGCTTTTCTCTAGCATGGCAGAAGGCCCAATTTTAATTATTTTCCCCTAAATGGGGGAGATGCCAGGAAGTTGCCTAAATTTTGGGTAAATATACGATCGTACTCGGACTTAATTTGAAGTCAAAAGAATAAGAATTTGGACTCAAATGAGAATGAATAATGACTTGGGGACTTGAACATAAACAAAATCTAAATGACGAATAAAAGGTCAAACCCAAATAAAATAAGATTTGACTGAGGCCAAATTCAAATCATTTTTAACATGCAACTGAACTCACAAAGACTTCAGAAGACTCTGAATAAGCACTTGAACTTGTATTGAATTTGAATTATACAACATTAACTGGGACTTGTAAACTCGATGAACTCAAGTATAAATGAAACTGAACTTGGAATCAAACATATACAAAGAACAAAACTTGAATCATATATGAGGGAACTCAAACTACAAGAACATTTGTATGGTTTATAGTGACTCAATGTCGGATGAAATCCTTGTACACAAATGTAACTAAGATGCAACAAATACAAATGTCTATGAGCTCTTGTAAAAAGGATATTGCAACATCCTTATAACCAACATTAAGGTGAAAGCAGGCACACCACAAGACCTTAATAAACACAAAGAAAGAATATAGTAGACTCTTATAACAGTCTCTATGAGATCAGGTACATCGTACCTACAATAATAACATATCATTGTTGAATGTGATTGTGTATCCTATATGCGTTGTTGCAATCTCCAACACAAGCAACAATGACTGTAGGTTGAGATGGCAATACTGGTGTTTGATAGTAGAAGACCCATCCCTATAAACAAATGCAATCATCAAACCCACCTGAGATTGGTGAAAGGTGGATATGAAGCAAGCACAATGATTATCCTTCAAGTAAGTCCAAGAAATTGTAGTGAACACTCTATACAAGCAGTAATACTTGATATAGTACTTGTGGATAACAACAATGGGTATATCATAAGTACAAGAAATTACTGTGGATACAGGTACAGATATCACCTACAGTAATGGTGATTGAGACGCTGCTAGTATGTCGGGTATGAAGGTGACTCGATATACGGAGAAGGATACCTCCTGGTAGAAGGGAAGAGATGTTTGAATAAATTTGAACTAAACTTCTTAGTGTTCCAAAATTTCTTCTTGGTCATATACTTAGGAAGAAAGCAGTTTTGGTATCCATAAACACCATAAATAACAAGTCTATTACACTAAATATCCTAAAAGGAGTTCTTTTCAAAGTAGCAATCACGAATTTTAAGGACCTCCAGATGAATGAGAAAAATGAGTTTTACATCAAAATAATGAGGCATCTCATTACATTCAGGTGACAATGCTACGATTCACCTAAATCCAAAAGCAGGAGATTAGTTAGTGCACTAAAATCCACCTGCAGAAAGAGACAACTAGTGCACGACATTCTACCTGTATAAAGCAACAAATAATTCTATTCAGAAGCTGCTATGCCATGCCACTGGATATACAACACTCATACAAGCACATACAAGGCATCTATAAGTTACAATGCCATGCACTGGATTTGCAATACTCATACAAGCAGGTAGAAGGCATTTACAATCTATAATGCCATGCCACCGGATCTGCAACATCTATGCAAGCGGACAGAAGGCATTTATAAATATTCAATGAATGCCCCCCTCCCACACCTACAATATAATTTGTATACACATAGGTACACAAAAAGAAGAGTTATATAATCACCAAACACTCATACGGGCCCTAGCGAGCATATTTTGGTACACATGTGACGTTTAGGGATGCTGCACGGAGCAATAAATTTGATCACAATCCTCCTAAGCAGGTAAGTAAGAGTCGATAAGGTTAATTAAATAATCATAAAATGCATTCAAATACCCGCATGGGCCCTGATGAGTGTGTTATAAATACATATATGCCATCTAGGGATACTACACGGATCAATAAGTAAATTCAAGTTTGAACCTGATCTTTCTATGTGGATTAATAGGAGTCGATATGATTCGAATCATCAAATAAATATACGATTATGGCGACCAACATATTTATTTTAATATATTCGTATTATTCCTTCAAGGTCTATAACAATGAGAATTCACTAACAAAGATATAAAGCCTATAAAACCCAATCCTTAGTCAACAGCTCGATAGAGTTGATAAGGTTTAATCCTCAAATGGAAAATTACCCCATTCACCCAGATGATGACCGTGTTGAATGCAAATCTCAATCGAATGGGTTAATTCCAAACATTTAAAATGTCATCTTAAATATCCCCAAAATCTAAAATCCCAAGAATTATTAAAGCCCAAAATATTTAAAATTGAAATAAATCCATCAATATTTAAAGCAAAATCCATCCACCCTCCGCAATAGTTTATCGAGGTGGAGTAATTAAAATTTATTTCATCTCACAAAGAGTTAATGCCTAGTCAAAAATATCACTAGGATCCATTCTGAAATAATATCCTGCTAATAAGGATGTGGTACATATCCTTTTACTGGCAATTTTGTTGCCAATTAGCACCACAGGATAAACATTAAGACTCGGGGCCCTCTGAACCGAACGATTTTGCAGTGAAATGGCACCACAAAATATCAGTTATGGCCAGAGCCAATACGTTATGTAGTGGCATCAAATCCTTGAGATATGAATCAATATGATATGATCGATAGTGCACAAAACCCTCTATTAGCTAAGGTGGATTCAAATTTTTCCCCTTAGATAAATATTCCCCCCAAGTCTACAAGGTCCCTTTGGACGAAGAACCTTATGGTTGCCGAGAAAGATCCTTATGTCAAGTTGGGTCGATTACCTCTTCTAACTAAGAAGACTAAGAACCACGATGGCTCGGGATCATAGAACCATGAGATATTGATTGAATCTATCATCCATTCCCCCACCATATGCTTTAAGTTCAAGATGGTACAATTTCAAAATTTTAATTATCAAATTTCCAAATCTAACTTTTCAAATCTTTACGCCCATTACTGCTACTATATACTTGATAACACATATTTATATCCATTTGATTGACGACTAGCCTTAATCGAAAGTTCTCTCTCATGATCGGGAGGGGTAATTAACTATAGGGGCTTGCGCCTATAGGAAACCATAACTCAGATCATAAAGTCTGAAAGTTCGTTAGGGATGTTAGGCCCTTATGAACTGGCCCAAGACTAACTAAGAGAGAGATGAATTGGTGTTTTAAAAAATTTTCTTACAATCAAAGCACAAAAAATAAAACAACAATTCACCATAAAGAAAACAACGTGCATAAATTAAATACATAAATAATAAAGGAAAGAACACACCAGATTTATAGTTGTTCGGTCAATCCTTGACCTACGTCCACTCCTGGGAGGCACCCTCTGAGTATTGTACTAACTAAGTCTCTCTCCTTTAGCTCCCACAGCTAGGCGGAGAAGCCTTTCCAATAGACTCCTTTTCACCAATCCCGGTGCAGTAGAGAACCTACTGCTGTTGCTTCCTCCTGAAGCGGGCAGAGAACCCAGACCTTTTGCTAAAGTAGACCTCCCAAGAACCTCTTAAGGATGAAGGATGAGGAACAGAGATGACGACTTGGAACCTTGTTTGGAACAAACTTTGTGATCCCTCTCACAAACTTCCCCTCACAAGTTCCTCTCTCTCTCTCTCCCTCTCCCAAGGCTCTCTCAGGTCAAGACAGCAGCACTGAAGGTCTTGAGCATGAGAAAATTTGGGTCCTTTAAATAAAATTTCAAGAACCGACTTTATCATCCAGGATGATAGGAATATCGTCCTGGCCGATCAATATAAGGTAAGCTCAATCATCCAAGACGATTTGGGATAATCAGAAGAAAATTTGTTACATCGTCCAGGACGATAATATTATCTTGTCCGATTAGTTCAAATTCGAGTACAATTGTCCTGAACATTGCTCGGAATAGATGCTGGCCGATGTCAATCATCTAGGACATCGTCCCGGACGATTCTGCGATCGTCCTGACCGATGTGATCGTATCAATCAGACTTAATTACTTTCCATAATTGCCATATTTATTTAGACATAATTATACTGTATTATCTAGGCCGATATTTTAAAATAAAGAATACCTAAATTGATTATGAAGGCTGATTCTTTCTTATTTGAGCCTATCGTCCTGGCCGATAAAGTATTATCCAGGATGATTTGCTTAATGATGGCTGCTTAACCAAGATGCCCTAATTAGGGTTTCTGTTTTTAGTTGAATCATCCTGGCCGATGTACTCAAAATAGAAAATTTAGAAAATCCCTCAGGTGTGTGTGTGTGCAAGGTTACTTAGCATCAAGAACCACTTTTATAATTGACTTAAGAAAGAAAAATAAATATAGACTTGACTTAACCTAATCTATCAGATCTTGAGATGGCTTGAGTTGCATTCGATCTTGTGGACCTAAAATGTTAGTAGGCAAGGTAGTCGTAGGAAATCATGAATGTTTGCTATCATCAAAAGTCTAATCCATAAACTCAGATTTGCAACAATCTCCCCTTTTTTGATGATGGCAAACACAAGCAGAGAATTCCAAGCAGTTATGGCAGTTCAGTAAAAATAGTGTGATGGAAAAAGCAATTCACTAAGTTCTAGAATTCAAAGTACAAGATATGTCAGATTACTCCCCCTTTTGACATCACAAAAGCGAGGGAAACACAACAAAATATAAATAAATAAACATAATTAAAACAAAACATAAGAAAAACAAAGTACAAAAACATAAACTAAAACTAAAAAAATGAGGGATCCTGATCATCAGACGGAGGTGGTGGTGGTGGTGGTTGCTGAAAGTAACTGTAGAGTATAGCAAACTGTGCCCCAAACTAGGCCATGTCCTGGTCGGCTGCTGCTGCTGGTGTGTAACATAGGCATCAAAACATGTCTCAAACTGATCAAATCTCTCCACCAACTGATCCAGTTGAGAGTGCTAGCGGAGAGGAACAGGTTCAGGAACAGGAGCGGGAGCGGGAGCCTCCTCCTCCTTGGTCCCCCTGAGCTTCCCCATCCCTTGGGTGGAGACGAGTATTGTGAAGGGCGTTGAAGGAATTTTTTGAGTAGATGGGTGGCTGATGATCGGGAGGAGCAGGATATTAAAGCTAGTATTTAGATTCTAGAACATATGCAATGATGTGTCCTAGAGCAAGATTGAACTTTCTTCTATGACCTGGATCTCAAATGGTAGTCAAATGCTCGATGTAGCAAAAGATCAGGTCTGTGGCATTGAATTCTCTATGGGCCAGAATATAAAAGTTAGTAAGGGAAAGAAGTGGAGTGATGTGGACTCGGTCCCTGGCTTTTGGATTAACATAAGTGCGAAGGATATACTGGATTGTCCTAGCATCTTTGAGTAAAGAGCTAGTCTCTCCAACATGAAAGTGTGCGTTGGTGTGGTGAAGAAAGTGATTTGTAGTGGACCAGTCAAAGTCAGGATCAGAGAAAAGGGTATGCAGCTTATCCCCAGTGGTGGACAGCTGCAATAGTTCAGTATAATCCTGATATATGATCTCGACAAGACGTCGATTCACATAAGAGGTGAGAGCAGTGTAGGAAGAATTTATGCGGAGGTTTGCATAAAATTTAAAAAGAAGTTCAGAACTAAAGGGGACTACGAGGGTGAGAATAAAGAAAAGAGAAGTGTGAGTGAAAAGATCCAGTACCGAATAGGAGAGATAGGCTGGATTGATTGTTCGGGAGAGAGTAATGCTGCACTCTTTGTAACGATGGTAGGCATCCTGATCGTCTGCCTCCCAAAAATGAGGGTCCAGTGTTCCCCTGAAGGAGCTGCCATATGTCTAACGAGCATGCTTTTTGCCAGCCATTTAGAAGAAAAAAGAAAGGAAACAGTAAGCAACAACAAGTAGAAATCCCAAGAGAAGGTGTGAAGAAAAAATGGTTGTATTTGGGCTCTATTTAAAGAATCAGCTAGATCATCCAGGACGATCACAGGATCATTTAGGATGATCCGGTGCAATTATTGTGAACAGTCCGGTTGGTCAAAAAGGCGGTCTAATCGTCCGGGATGATCAGATATCATCCGGGATGATTAGACACAGACGATCGTCCCGTGGAGTCAGACCGGACGACCATTGAAATAGCAGATCGTTCAGGACGATTAGGTGGATCGTCTAGGATGATGCTCAATAATGGATCATACCGGCCAAATTTAAAATATTTTAAATCATGCGCCACATGTTTCATCCAGGAAGAATAGTGGATCGTCTAGAACGATTGTCCAAAAATGGATCGTCCCGGGAAAAATTATAGATTTTAAACATTCTGACACGTGTATCGTCCAGGATGAACAAGTGCATCGGACGGGATGATAACTAATAAATGTATTATCCAGGAAAAAAAAGTTATCGGTTAGGATGATCAAGATGATTGTAGTAGAGGACGATCATATCATCGAGGATGGTAAAGGATCATCCAGGATGATGAGAGCAGAAAAGTCAGAACATTCAGCAGATGGAGTTTTTGGTGAAAAAAGAAGATATCGTCCATGATGATAAAGGTATTGTCCAGAATGATGTTACAAAAATTTTGAACTCAAAGGAAGGATGGAGATGATCAGAAAAGTCTCAAAAATAATAAAATAAACTAAGAACAATAATGCTAAATCATAAAAAAGGCATAAAGACTAGCAAATAAACAAGTTTTTTTAGCAAAACATATATATGATAAATGCTCCAAATAATTAAATTTTAAGGATTTGTAAGATCAATGAGTTAACAACGTTGAAATCTAAAAATGGTAGAATATCCGATCTTGTTAACCCTAGCTTAGACTTCTTTCAGGGCAAAATTATCTTTTGAAAATAAAAGCCCTAACTCAGAATAAACTAATTGGAAAGAAAAAAGATCCGTTCAAAACTTGCTCCAAAGAAAATATTTTATGGAATAATGTACCAAAGCAGTTTGTCTCAATCATGGAATTTGAAATCAAGCCTTTAAAAATATCAAATAACCCATGAATTCTTCTAAAATTTTAAAAGTTTTAAAGAGGGGTAAGCTTATCTTTTGTGGGCTCATTTTATGCCTCTTGTCAATTTGAATGGTGCTCTTTGTGCATCTTTTGATTTTTGATACACTTTTGTGTATATATTTTTTCAATTTGGCGTCATTGCGCATCTTTTTATTTTTGACATCATTGGCCTATTTATTTTTTGTTCTTGCAAGCTAGATCCCTTTTTCAATAACTCTTAAAATATATTTAGTTGTGAGTAGATCTTCCAGATATTAGAGAAGAGAAACTCACTCTCTAATATAAGGAAGAATAGACCACAAAGCAGACTTTAGCAATTATATGATAAATGCAATGACAAGATTTTAATTAACTTGAAAGATATATAAAAGCTTTGAATATTATAAATATAAGGTAGATTATTGTAGCAAGGTAGAAAAGATCTTAATTTCAAAAACCAGCTGTTAATTTGAGATAGACTTTTGTTTAGAAAAGAAAATTATACCACTAAAAGAGGTTAGAGGGAGGGAAACCATCAACAGTGTTTCTCCCTTTAACTGATTTAGAGATATTAAAACATTAACTATAAATCTCCCAAAAATAAAAATAAGGAGAAAATATCAATTCAACGATAATCCAAAAAGAAACGTGCTAAAAATAATAAAAGTAAAAATGACAAAAAGTAGAGAAAGAAACAAACTAAATTAAAAGTAAAGAATTGATCAGAAAATCATGAAACTCAGATTTAATTAAGCTGCAGAAATAAGTAATTAAGAGTCATGAGCCTCCGCAGTCCTAAGTACCATATGCTCTCACGAGGTCTTTGGTGAGAGAACACCTGTAAAATCATCAAATGTTAGATTTAGGAACCCAAATAGGTTTGGGTTCGTTCTTATGAAAAGAAGAATGTGATGCATGAGTGTTATGCAATGAATTATGCAATTTGGGTCTCCATACCCAATGTGTACTACGGTGAATGGTGTAAGTATATGCTATGTATCCTAACATACCACATGAAAAACATCTAACTCCAAGAAAAGGATTTCTTAATCGGTTCGGGTTATAATGCCTCTTCCTAGTTATTATCTTTAGATCAAATGTGGGTGTCATCTAATTTTTCTTACATGCATCCAATTCAGCTTTAAACCTCAAGTGAGCATTTTCTAAATCAATCTCTAAACAGTACTTTTTATGCTCATATTCTTTAGTAGATGCTTTAAAATCAGATTCAAGTGAGGTGTAGGAAGCTTTCATAGAATCATACTCAACTATAAATTTAGAATGCTTTTTATTTAAATAATCAAATTCATCAAGTAGAGACATGTGATTGCTATCAATTTGAAAGTGATCTTTACTCAAAATTTTATGCACTTTTTGTAAATTCAAAAACACCAATTTCAAACTAGTGTGAGTTTTCTTAAGTTTTCTCTATATGATGCATGGATTTTCTCACATATTTCAAGCAATTAGTCATAGGTTGGTTGACATACCTCTTCTTGGTCAGATTGTTCAAAATCATCAGCCATTAAGAACAAGTTTATTGTCTCCTCTTCAGGTTCAGTCTCAGATGAGTCAGATGCAGACTCTACCCAAAATGCTTTTTAGGCTCGCTTCTTATCCTTTAAGAGCTTAGGTTTCTCCTCATTCTTTTTTTTCTTGAGTGATCCTGAAGTGTGGGACAATCAGCTCTGACATGTCCAGGCTTCCTGCATTCAAAACAAATAATATTAGAAGAACCTTTAAAATTTTTGTTATCCTTAGCTTTTCTCCAATTTTGATGATGCTTGTGACTATTCTTTAGAAAGTTTTTGAATTGCCTAGTGATGAAAGCAACTTCATCGCTTTCAGACCCGGAAGAATTTGAATTTATTTCATTGGCCTTCAGTGCTATAGTTTTCTCCTTCTTTTTCTCACCTGCATCAAGATTTCTTTAGTTCACTCCTTGTTCGTAAGCAATGAGTGAACCAAGTAAGTTATCGATCGAATATGTATTTAAATCTTTAGATTCAGATATTGTAATAATTTTTGCATCAAAAGAGGAAGGAAATCATCTTAAAATTTTATTTACTTTTTCGTAGTTTGTAAGTTCTCTTCCTAAGGCATGCAAAGAAGTAACAATCTGAGTAAATCTCGTATATATATCAGAAATTGATTCATAAGGTTTCATACGAAAAAGTTTATAATCATGCAAGACAATGTTCAAAAGGGATTGCTTGACTTCATTAGTACCTTCATAGGTGATACACAATTTATCATAAATTTCTTTGCGAGTAGTGCAAGTGGAAACACACATGTAATCTTTTGATTTCTAAGCATAGAAAAAACAGTTCAAATATTTTGCATTTAATTATGCTAAATCCCTATCATCTATATTCCATTCAGTAAAAGGAAGTGGAACAGTAATGCCATTCAATTTTCCAGTTGGAGGTGTATTACCATCCTTAATAAGCATAGACATGCGATAATCAATTGATTGTAAAAAAGTAAATATGCAAGTTTTCCAAAAATCGAAAGGAATATTGTCAAATAAAGGTGGTCACGTAATATAATATCCTTCCGTAGTATTACGATTTCTGTTGTTAGCCATGGATCAAAAATTCAAAAAGTTTTCAAACATAGTTTTTATGAATCTTGCTCTGATACTACTTGAAAGTTCGTTAGGGATGTTAGGCCCTTATGAACTGGCCCAAGGCTAATTAAGAGAGAGGTGAATTGATATTTTAAAAAATTTTCTTACAATCAAAGCACAAAACTTAAAACCATAATTCACCATAAAGAAAACAATGTGTGAAAAATTTAATACATAAATAATAAAGGAAAGGACACACCAGATTTATAGTGGTTCGGTCAATCCTTGACTTACGTCCACTCCTTAGAGGCACCCTCCGAGTATTGCACTAACTAAGTGTCTCTCCTTTAGCTCTCACAGCTAGGTGGAGAAGCCTTTAGAACACACTCCTTTTCACCAACTCCGGTTCAATAGAGAACCGACTCCTTTTGCTTCCTCTTGAAGTGGGCAGAGAACCCAGACCTTTTGAGAAGTAGACCTCCCAAGAACCTCCCAAGGATGAAGTACAAGGAATGGGGTGAAGAAAGTAGCACTCAAGGTCTTGAGAATGAGAAAATTTGGGTGCTTTGAATAGAATTTGAAGAACCGACTTTATCGTCTAAGACGATAGGAATATCTTCCTGCCGATCAGTACAAAATAAGCTCAATCAGCCGTGACGATTTGGGATGATTGAAAGAAAATTGGGATGATATAATATCATCCTGACTGATTAGTTCAAATTCGAGTACAATCATCCCGAACATCGCTCGAAATAGATGCTGGCCGATGTCAATCTTCTAGGACATCGTCCCAGATGATTCTACGATCGGCCTGGCCGATGTGACCGTATCAATCAACCTTAATTTCTTTCAATAATTACCAGATTAATTTAGGTATAATTGTGCTGTATCGCCTAGGCTGATTTAGAGATCTTCATGGCCGATATTTTAAAATAAAGAATACATAAATTGATCATGGCGGCTGATTCTTTCTGATTTGAGCCTATCCTCTTGGCCGATAAAGTATCGTCCAGGATGATTTTCTTAATGATGTCTGCTTAACCAGGATGCCCTAATTAGGGTTTCTATTTTTAGTTGAATCATCCTGGCCAATATGAACATCGTTCAGGCCGATGTACTCAAAACAGAAAAATTCAGAAAACCCCTCAAGTGTGTGTGTGCAAGGTTATTTAGCATCAGGAACCACTTTTATAATTGACTCAAGAAAGGAAAAAATATAGACTTGACTCAACCTAATCTACCCAATCTCGAGCTGGCTTGAGTTGCATTCAATCTTATGGACCTGAAAAGTTAGTAGGCAAGGCAGTCGTAGGAAATCATGAATGTTTGCTATAATCAAAAGTCTAATCCATAAACTCAGATTTTCAACAAAGTCCTCATAAAATGAGGGCAAAATCTCTTGGTGGTGTCTTATCTACAAACTCTATGCATTCCAAAATTTACCTCGGAACTTAATTTGTTAAAACTCCCCAGATCAATTGCTTTAAATTTAATTGTAGGTTTTGGTGACCTATTAGTTTTTTTAGCTCATTTTATGTGGTTAAATAATTTTAGGTCAAGGTAGGGTAGCAAGAGTGTGAAGTTGGTCAGGATTTTTCAAGTTCTATTTTTTTTCTAGATATTATTTTATACTCAGGATATGGTAGTTATAATATGATTATGTATATCCTAAGTAGTGTATATGACTATGAAAATAAATAATATAATATATTTTGTTATTTATTATTGATATATGATATAAGATAGCTCTGATTGTTATTTATTAAAAGATAAATGATTAATTTTTTTAAATTAGATTCTATTGCATCAAACGACATTATTGTCGACCTGAGAGGTAGATATTATAATCTAAGATCCCAAGCATGTGATTCTAATGATAATAAATATTATTGATTATCTCTTTATTTTTCTTAATATTGTAGTGCATTTTTTTCTTTTGTGTTTACTAACTTATATGCTAGCTTGGTGATCGTGCACACACACACGGGGGAGCAAGAAAAATAAATTTTAGATTTTTGAATTACTCATATATTACAAACTTGATTAAATTGTATAATCAATTATTTAGAAAATTAATTAAAATGGATAATTGAGTAATTAAGTATTTTTAACTAATTATATTGTATAAACTCAAGCATACAAGATGATTAGTTTAACTCAACAACCCTAGCCATCAATCATATTTTGAAAAGTATTTTAATATTTATTATGAAAAGATCATACTGTATGAACTAATTCACATATTATAATATTTAAATTTTTACCAAAATTAATCCATCTAATCAGTCAATTAAATCAAGGTTTAATAAATATGATAGTTCGTACAGTATAATGTATATTGTATTGGATGATTAGCAGAGATGAATAATGATCATCCCAGGGATCATCTTGGGTGAAACCTTGATTTTTTAACTAATCTTACTATATGTTGTAGATCATATGGATGATTGGTAGAGATAATTTTTAATTATCCTATAGTTCATCCTGTATAATCTTAAGATGAATTAACTTATTGAAATGTACAATCTATTGATCATTTTATATGATCAATATGCAAAGTTTGAATAGATCATACTACAACTATTTAAGTTGTACTAAATAAAATAGGTTTTTGACCTAATTATATTATATGAACCCAAATTATACTATATGAACAAAAATGGTAGAATTAAATATTTAGAGTTTTTAAGCCTTGTATATAAACACTCTTATTGAATTTTAAGAAGTCTTTGGATGTTGAGAGAATTTTTTAGAGTGCTTAAGATGGCTTGGAGTTTAGAGAGTGAGAAGGAGAAGTTGTGTGGGAGGGAGAAGTAATGTGAGGGGATTCATGTGGTTCTCCAAGCAAGCTTTTACCTTGGATCCTCCAAGTGTATACATTGATCTTGGTTTATTATGGGAAGAAACTATTTAAGGCCAATGATTGTTGGGTTCTCTGCCTCACCTGGAGGGTGAAAAACATTAAAAGTTATTTTCCTCACCAATAGGGTTAAATGTATTCCAAGTTCTCAGCTTCACCAGGAGGGTAGAAAGGATTCAAGTTCTCAGCCACTCCATGGAAAGGTGCAAGTGATTTTATAAGGGCTTCTCCACCTTATTATGAGAGTCAAAGGATAGTCACTAAAGGTTTAATGCAATACCTGGAGAAGAGGACTCCGGGGAGTGGATGTAAGTTAAGGTTGACCAAATCACTATAAATTTGTAGTGGGATCATTATTTTTTCTTTTTAGCAAAGTATTTTGTACATTTTTATTTCTTGCACATTTACTTTTATACAAATGTGACTTGAAAATATTGAGATTACTTTTTATTTAAGTTTTATAGAAAAGAAAAAGAAGTAAAATCTAAAAATAAAAAGGAAGAAAAATATATTATCATATTTATTTTTCTATAAAATCTAAACAAAAAAAGCATTTGATTTTTCATATCATTAAATTCTTCATTACCAGATATGACTTTGAACATAAGCGGTGAATTCGATTTAAACTTTCAAAAAGACATTTTTTAAAAAGAAATTTTTGAAACACAAATTCAACCCCCCCCCCCCCCCCCCCCCCCCCCCCACCCCCCCCCCCCCCCCTTCCTTCTCTTTGTGTTCCTTGGATAGTTCAAGTAGGTCTAATAACTAGAATTGAACATTTAATTATCAAAGTGGTTCTCATAATTATTGATTTAAAAATTGTTGAAAGAAGATCAAATGTCACATTGTGAAAATAGGAATACTATGGAGGGTTATTAAATAACCTTTCCACCATTATTAGATAAAATTCAATTTTTAAAAAATAAGTATGTCAACCTTTTTATTGTCTATTAATTTTAGAATGTGGCATATGATACAAGAAGGCTATTCTGCACCATTTAGATTTATAAATGGCATCAAAGTTGAAACAACATTTTAGTGAATGGCGCAATGAGGATAGAGATCTTGCACAACTTAATCTAAATGAATGAAGTATTATTTATATGCACTTAAATCATATGACTATATGAGAGTTTGTACTTATACTACTTGCAAGGATATCTTGGATAGCTTATGTATAGCTTATGAGGGTACTAGTGAAAAAAAAATAGTTCAATTAAGTTTTTGTTGTAAGATTATAAGTTATTCTGCATGAAACCTATTAAGACTTTCTTTGACATGCATGCTAGATTTACTTAGATAGTAACATCCCAGCATGTTTTTGGTAGAGAACTATCAAACCCTGAGATAGAGAATAAAGTACTTCATTGTTTACTTGATAGGTTCAATGCAAAAGTCATTGCTATTGCTAAATCAAAACATTTAAATGTTTACACTATTGATAATCTGCTTGGCTCTCTCATTGCTTCTGAGCAAAATGTGAGCCAAAGACTTTTGGATATAGATGATAGCAGGAAGGAGAAGATTATGGCATGAAATGCTAATGATTTTATTAACAACAACTATTTGAACATAATGATATAGAAATGATGACCTGACAATTCAATAATTTTTTAAAGCAAAAGCAAATGCATCATTAATAGTGAAATAAGGGTAAATCAGGTAAAAGTACAAAAATTTTCATCAAAACTATCTAGTTTGAATGAGAGAAACCAGGATACATAAGATCTTATTGCCCCAACATAAAGACTCACCTTACCAAGGGTGAAGAAAAATCCAATTTTAAAAAATGGAAACAAAGGATGCAAAAAGCCTTATAGGCAAACTCTGCCTTAGATTCATCGAAATACATACTAGAGGAGGCGACAAAAAATTTAGTGCCTTATGGAAAATTATAATCTTAATCATTCTAATCAAGATGAGGTATTTCAATTATCTTATGATGTGCTATTTACTATTTATAGAAAAATTCATAACTCATATAGGAAGCTAAAAAATTTGCATGCTAATTGGAATATTGAAATTTTTATCTAAATTTAAGTATGTTTTGTTAGTTAGAGAACAAAATAATCTTAAATTCAAGCACATTTTATTAGATAAAGTGCAATCTTATTTACTTGATGAATCTAATGAACTCGATAAGAAACATATTAAATTAAATGAATCTCATGAATCCTTAAAAATAGAACATGTTGAGCTAGAAAATATATTTAAGGAATTAGAAACACTTGCAAACAAATTAGGACCATAGTGATCATGCATTAAAACTTGAAGTTGAAAGCTATGAGAGTGTAAATGTTTTTTTGAGATAAAAAGCTTATGCACCTGGCCATTACTATTGGTGATTGAGCCTATGAAGTTGGCGTTCTTTCTAGCACTTGCATATGTATGAAAGAATTTTGTGTTGCTATCCCCTTCAGTTGCCCATTTTATTTTAACTCTTTGTCTCTACCACATGTTGATCTTGGCTAAAATTGAATTGTATTCAGTAACTTTTGATTTAAGAAGCCAAGAGTCTTCATTTTATAAGAATCCTTCCTTACATTCCTTATCCTGCAATTCCAGAATAACACCTAGAATGATTTCTTTAGAATGGTTCAGATTTTTGTATTTCTCCTTATTCCAGTAGAAAAATGCTTTCAGAGCTTTTCTCATTTTTAGATTTAGTATTTATCCAAAATCTCATGATGTTTTCTTCATCCAAACCTTCTTAACCCAAGCTGCTGAGGCTGGATTGGAAATCCACATATCCTCAAAATAGATAACTTTTTTGAATTCAGTTTTACATTCAAAAAGGTTGAGAAGGATAGGGCAATGGTCTGATGCGATCCTTTCCAAGTGCTTGACCATTATCCGATGTGGAGAGCAAAGAGCCATAGAGTTGAGATACACCTATCCAAGCATTCTAGGATTCTGTCAACTCCATATTTATTGTTGCACCAAGTGAACTTGGGACCAACACATCCCACTTCATGAAAATCATTGGAAGCTAAAAATAGATCCATTTCTCTAGATCCCAAGTAATAGGAGAATCTCTTACCACCTTTTTTGTCTTCCTTATTGAGGAGACAATTAAAGTCTCCACCAATCACCATAGATTTATCTTTGGAGGAATAAATTTGTAATCTTTCCCAAAGAGCTCTTCTTTTATAGGCATCTTTGCTTGCATAGATTGATCCAATTCTCCAAATACCTTTATTGAAAACTTCAAGGTCCCCAACTATGAATTGTTGGTTTGATTCCAGTACAATGAAAGAAGCACCATTTGATCTCCATAGAACTAATATCCCACCGGATAGACCCTCCGAAGGGACTTGAAAGTAGTCCCAGTCTGCTCCAATTAATGAATTAATTTCCAATCTATGAAAGAAAATAATTTTAGTTTCAAGTAAACCCAAGAATAAGACTCCATTATCTTTCACAAACTCCTTGATGTATAGAGAAGCTCTCTTTTTCCGAGCTCCTCTACAATTCCAGAAACAAACGGATGACATCATGGTAAAATGGGGGGATAATTCCCCATTTTATCTCTAGCTTCAATTTCAGATTTCTTGCTTCTTATAGTGATATTGATAGGACCTAAAATTTTAAGTTGTTTAAGTCCCTTCCTTTTATTCTCAGAGCCTTTCTCAATTTCAGTATTTGATTTCTTTAACAATGGACTGTGAACAGATAAGTTAGGAATGACATTATCCTTATTGGGGAATGGTAGTTATCCTTCTTCAAGGTCATCGTCTAGTACTTTGAACTTATTAGCACCACATGGTATTAAATAATTCATACCTGAGCCATTGATTACTTCAGCTTGATGTGTAGAGTCTTCTTGGTTTGTTGTTTTTGTGGAATTAGCTTCCAGAATTCTAGCACTGTCAGGTAGTTTACTGATAACAACATCATCCAAAGGTTTGTAAACCTTTTTTATAGATTTTGGTAGAGGTAGTGCTTCTTCCTGCATTTTCTAGAACCTGAGAAATGGATTTTTCCTTGGTCTTTGGAAAGATTTGTTCCTCCTTAAGTTCACATGAATCTAAGGCCCGTAGTCAAATTTGTTTTCCACAGATTTGTCATCTGCATTTACTTGAACAGAGTTGATTTTGGGTAGATCAAGTTCTTTGGATGCTTGGTTATCTTTCAGTTCTAGACATTTACTCTCCATATGCCAAAATTTTCCACAGTTAAAGCAAAAGTTTGGGAGTTTTTCATACTCAATTCTTTGAAAGAATTTACCTGCACAACCTTCCACCCAAACACCCATTGGAAGTTTTTATCTAGTTTTATTCGAATGCAAATCCTAGAAAACTCCCTCCTGCTCCATTGAAACATGTTACCATAAATCATGTAAGGTTTTCCAATCATGGATGTTATTCTACAAATGTTGATTTCATCCCAACATTGTAGAGGAAAATTTGGCATTCTGATCTAGACTGGGGCCGAGAGACCTTTTAATGATAATGGAGAGAACGAGGGGGACCATTTGTCCAACCCTATTATGTTATTCCTAACATACCATGGACCATTTGAGAAGACCAAGTCTAATGCATCTTGCTCATCAAATGCACAAAGCACCCATCCCAAATCAAGCATAGTAAGGTAGAATTTACCGTATTGAGACCATTGCCTCCTGAGTTCCAAACTGATCATGTGGAAAGGTATATTCTCTCCAAAAACTTTGATTACCAAAGCTTTGTTGAGTTTACTTGAGTTCTCTGATTCCATTCCATCATGTAGTTTCACCACATTATTGTCTCCTGTGAAGTCATTCCCAAAGTCTAAGTTGGAAACATTGATATTAGTTTTTTTCTCCCATGCTTTGGTTATAGCATTGCTGGTAGATTTAACTGGGATGTGTAAAAGAGAGGCATTGTCATTTTCACCCGCCAAATCACCTTCTTCACATTCACGAACTTTGTTCAAATCATTTGGCATTTCTACAATTGTGGCTGACTCAGTTACAATTTCTTTGAAACTTGGACCATAAGCTTTGATGAATGAAACCTCTTCTTTATTATTGATAGCATCCACCGTATTCTTCGAATTCATTATCAACATGTTTTGATGAATTTTTGTTCCACAAGAAGAAACATCTGAAATAAGGAATTTGACTTTTCCAAATTCAGGAGAAGTTGGAAATTTTCTGATAGCCTCGTCTTCACAAATCACATTCTTGCCTTTGCTGATTGTTTCAATCAATTTATTTTGTTGAAGTAATCCCCCCTCATTGATAACCAAAGGTTTCCTTGATTTGAATTTGGGTTTACCGTCCGTGTCGATCAAATCTCCAAATGTGGGAGGTGAAGAGGTCATATCAAGTCTTGATACTAAAGGAATGGTCGAAATAGGATGTCGACCAGAATTTGGTACCCCAGCCGCTGGAGGAGGTCGGCGACCATCTGCCCCCATCAAAAGTGCGAAGCCAAAATTTGAAAAAGGAAGTTTCTCTCTCTAGAAAAGCTCAGACTCTCTCTCTCTAGAAAAGTCGACATTCATTGTTGATTTTGGGTAAGAGTGAAATCAACAACTTGTGTAGTTTTTTATTTTATGTGTTTCTATATTTGTTATAATTTTTTGTTTTTTTTCTTTTGTCTATTTATTTGTTAATATTAGTAAGTAAAGTTCCCTAATCATCATACACAAAAAAATAAAAAAATTTATTAAAAAATAAAAAAATTGTTCACATCATACTACATAATTTTCATTTATATTATATGATCCACACACTTCTGCATAGCCTCGCCACTCATGAAATTAACAATCCAAATCTAACCAATAATTGATAATTGTATTGTACGACCACCTAATCATAATATATAATGCATATATCATTAACTGTTAGACAAATTTAAATAATCGGTATGAAATTCAAAACATCTTTGTACTGTACAAACACCTATTCGTACTGCATGAACCTTTATTTAAAGGTCATACTAGATGACACCTCGGGATGAATAGCTTTTGTGAAGATCATCGAGAACAACCCTAATCATATTATATAATATGACCACTTTTTTTATAACATCATCCGGACTGCTTAAAGTCTTCTGATCGACCACTACGATCTCTTATCACACTGTACGATCTATTAAAAAATCTATAAAAGTGATGAAATTCAAAGGATTAAATTAACACTTCAAGATTTCTTTTCTTTTAAGCTTTCAAGCCTCCATCCATAGTATTTTATGAAAGTTCGTTAGGGATGTTAAGCCCTATAGAACTGGCCCAAGACTAACCAAGAGGCGGGGGGTGAATTGGTATTTTAAAAATTTCTTTAAGCAAAGCACGAATGCAAAATAAGAACACAAGGGTTTATAGTGGTTCGGTCAACTCGACCTACGTCCACTCCCCGGAGGCGCCCTCTGAGTATTTCACTACAATCGTGACTCTCATTTAGCCCCCACATCTAGGCAGAGATGCCTTTACAAACACCTCTTTTTGCCACACTCGGCAAGGTAGAGAACCTTCCTCCTTTTGCTTCCTTTTGAAGCAGGCAGAGAACCTCGATCGCTTGATGGAACTTACCTCTCCCAACCCTTCCAAGGACAAGAGACTCTAGGGAAGAAGAAGTGGAATAATGCTTGGAGCAACCCTTGTGAATCCCCTCACAAGCTCCCCCTCACAAGATCCTCTCTCCCTCTCTCTCTCTCCTTTAGGTTTTCTCTGGTCAAGACACCAGCCAAGGATGTTCAAAAATGTTGAACAAGAGCTCTTAAATAGAAGAGCTTCAAAGGAGCTCATTAATTGCAAGTTACCGACTATATCATCCAGGATGATATATAAATCGTCCTGGCCGATCAGTACAAATCCCATGAGATAGGCCAAAGCATCTCTCTGAATGCAAACTGGATGATTGAAAACTGGCTTGATCGTCCTGGACGATCTCATGATCATCCAGGCCGATCAGTTCAAATTCGAGGAAAATCGTCCAGAGCATCGCCCTGAATTCAAGTTGTCCGATCCCGATCGTCCAGCACATCGCCTTGAATTTGTGTTGGCCGATATATATCGTCCAGGATCAACTAAAGATTTTTGAATAGATCATCCCGGTCGATCTTGAGATCATCCAAGATGATATGATCATATCAATCATCCTTAATTACCTCCTTGATTGTCTCATCAATTAAGGCATAATTGCGAATATCGTCCAGGCCGATACGAGATCGTCCTGGCCGATTATCAAAAGTACATAATACCTTAATTATTTATGGCGCCAATTTCTTTCTGTTTTGATCCTATTATCCTGGCCGATACATATATCGTCCAGGCCAATTTTCTAATGATGGTAGCCTTAATTAAGAACCTCTGATTAGATTTTCTATTTTAAGCCCGATTGTCCAGGACGATGTAAATATCGTCCTGGCCGATTTGAGTAAAAACAGAAATTCTAAGTCTCTCAAGTGTGTGTGTGTGTGTAGGGTTAATTTGCATTAGTCACACCAAAGATTACAATTGACTCAAGAGGGGAAAAATAAAATTATAGACTAACTCAACCCTAGTCTACCCCATCTGTAGCTGATTCTGATTTTCATCCGATCTTTAGGTCCTGAAAAGTCAATAGAGAAAAAGACAGTTGTAGTGAACCAAGATTTGTTTGCTATCATCAAAATCATAATCCAAAAATAGATTTGTAACAATCTCCTCCTTTTTGATGATGGCAAACATATCAAAAAAGTAATTCTAAAATAGTACTGCAAAAAACTAAACAGGCTTTTACCAGAACTAGTACAAACATACTAAACAAGAGCAAGCATACATAAATAAGAGCAAGCATACTAAATAAGAGAAAGTATAAATACACTAATCAAGAGCAAGAACAAACATACTACTCCCCCTTTTGACATCTCAAAAAGGAGGAGGAAACAAAAAAACTAAAGCAATAAAGAGAAAAAAAACATAAAACTAAAGCAATAAAAAAAAAAAAAACTAAAACTAAAAGAACGAGGGATCCTGGTCTTCAGATGGAGGTGGAGGTGGTGGAGCCTGCTGAAAGTAGCCAGCTAGCGTAGTAAACTGAGCATTGAACTAGTATATGTCCTGGTCATGCTGCTACTACTGGTGAGTAATATAGCTGTCAAAATGGGCTAAGTCCTCTATGCGGTGCTGCTCGTAGCGAGCCATGTCCTCAGAATATTGCTGCTCCTTTGCGGCAATGTAAGCGTCGAAATGGGTCTCCCAACGATCAAATCTCTCCACTAACTGGTCAATGAGTGCTGGCGAAGAGGAGTAGGATCAGGAATGGGAGCGAGAGCCTCCTCCTCCTTGGCCCCCCTGAGGTTCCCCATCCCTTGGGTGGAGATGAGTACTGTGAAGGATATTAAAAGAGCTGTTTGAGTAGAAAGGAGGCTGAAGGTCATGACGAGCAGGATATTGAAGATTATATTTGGTTTCAAGAATGTAGGATATGAGATGTCCTAAAGTAAGGTTGGGTTTCCTCCTATATCCTGGATCACGAATAGTTATTAAATGATCAATATATCGAAAGATTAGATCAGTAGCATTAAATTCTCTTCGGGCCAAGATGAAAAAGGTAGTTAGAGAAAGCAGAGGAGTGATGTGGATTCGGTCCCTGGCTTTTGGAATAATATAGGTGCGAAGGACATGCTGAACTATCCTAGCATCTTTGACTAAAGAGCTCGTCTCTCCAACATAAAAGGGTGTGTTGGTTTGGCAAAGAAAATGGTTTACCGTGGACCAGTCAAAATCAAGATCTGAAACTATTATGTGCAGATTATCCCCGATGGTGAATAGTTGTAATAGTTCAGCATAATCCTGATATGTGATCTCGACCGGGTGTCGATTCATATAGGAGGTCAGGGATGTGAATGTAGGATTTATGCGAAGATTTGCATAAAATTCTAACAAAAGTTCTAAAGAAAAAGGGACAGTGAGGGTAAGAATGAAACAGAGAGAAGTGTGAGCAAAGAGATCCATTACCGGATATGAAAGGTGGGCAGGATTTATTGTTCTGGAAAGGGTGATGCCACATTCTTTGTAGCGACGATAAGCTGCTTGATCCTCCACTTCCCTAAATCGAGGGTCTAGAGTGGCCCTCAAGGAACTTCCAGAAGCTTGTCCGACTCGCTTCCCACCAGCCATAGTAAGAAATCAGTAAGAAAACATAAGAGAAGAAGAAGGTTGAGGTGAAAATAATGGCTGGAGTGGCCTGAATTTAAAGAACGCTTATATCGCCCAGGACGATCGCAGAATCTTCCAGGATGATTGGGTTCAATTATTGCGTACAAGCCGATTGGTCAAAAAGGCGGTCCGATTGGCCGGGCTGATCAGATATCGGCCAGGACGATTAGACACATACGATCATCCCGAGGAGTCAAGCCGGACGACCGTTGAAAAAGTATATCGTCCGGGCCGATTAGGTGTATCGTCCAGGATGATGCACAATAATTGATCGTACCAGCTGAAGTTAAAACATTTTAAATTAGTGCCACGTGTATTGTCTAGGACAAACAGTGGATCGGCTAGGACGATTGTCCAATAATGGATCGTCCGGGGCTAATTTTAAGGATTTAAATGTACTTACATGTGGATCATCCAGGACGATCTAGTGTATCAGCCAGGACGATGAACATAAGTGCATCGGCTAGGATGAAAATTGTATCAGCTAAGACGATAAAATAGATTATAAATGAGTTTGTTCATATCGTCCAGACGATACAGGATCGTCCGGGACGATGAGTCACATAAAGCTAAAAAAAGATTCAACAGATGTAATTTTGAAGAGAATTTGTCTTATCGTCCAGGATGATATAAGCATCGGCCAGGACGATGTGACAAGAATTTGAAAAACAAGGAAAGATGGAGATGATCAGAAAAAAAAAACTTAAACGAAAATGAAAACAAAACAAAACAAAATAAAAACAAACAAAAACACAAAAAAGAAACGAAGTTTTTGGTTTTTAATTTTCTATTATTAAATTTTTTTTTAGCAAAGCAAGCATATGACAAATTTTCCAAATAATTTAAATTTTAAAGATTTGAAAGATCAATTAGTTAATAATGTTGTAATCTGAAAAATGGTAGAAAATCCGATCCTGTTTACCCTACCCCGGACTTTTTCCTCGATAAGAATTGTCTTTTGAAAACAAGAGGTCTAACTCAGAATAAATTGGGTAAAAAAAAGATCCGTTCAAAACTTGGTTACAAACTAGATATCTTATAAAATAGTATACCAAAGAAATTTGTCTTTTTCATAGAATTGAAAATCAAGCCTTTGAAAATATCAAATAACCCATGAGTCCTTCTAAGTTTTGAATAGAGAGGATAGCTTGCATTTAGTGGGCTCATTTTATACCTCTTGTCACTTTGATTGGCTCTTTGAGCATCTTTTAATTTTTGATACACTTTTGTGTATATAGTTTTCTTTTTTAATTTGGCATCATTGGCCTCTTCCCTTTTTAATTTTTGCAAGCTAAAAAAACTCTTTAACAAACCCTTTAAAAAAGTTCTTTATTGTGATTATATATTCTAGATATTTGAGAAGAGGGGCTCTCTTTCTAACATATAGAAGAACAAGCTACAAAATGAAAATCAAAATCATATGATAAGTGCAACAGTAAGATTTCAATTAACTTGAAGGATATATAAGAACTTTGGATCATATATCTAGATAGACTATTGTAACAAGAAGAAAAAAGATCTTAATTTCAAAAACCAGTTGTTAAAATGAAATAGACTTTTTGTTTTAGAAAAGAAAATTATATCACCAAAAGAGGTTAGAGGGAGGGAAGCCATCAACGGTGTTTTCTCCATTTAACCGATTTAGAATTGCTAATCATTGGCCATAAATCTCCACAGTTTAAGAATAAGGAAAAATCATCATAAAGAAAACAAAAATAAAAATGACTTGCACAACAAATTAAAAAACAAAAACAAAAATAGCAATAATCAAAATGCAATTCAAGAATTTGTTTAAGCAGCAAATTTAAGCATTTATGAGTTGCGAGCCTCTATTTGTCCAAGTATCCTATGCTCTCACGAGGTCTTTGGTGAGAGCAATCCTACAAGAATCAATAGCTGTCAGACTTAGGAACACAAATAGGTTTGGGTCCCTTCTCATAAAAAGTAGAGTGTAATGCATGTGCATTATGCTGTGAATTTTGCACCTTGGGTCTCCACACCCAATGTGTACTATAGTGAACAGTGCAAGTGTGTGAGATGTGTCCTAGCATGCCACATGAAAAACATCTAACTCCAGGAAAAGGGTTTCTTAAGTGGTTTGAGTTATAATGCCTCTTCCTAGGTTTTGGCTTTTGATCAAAAGTAGGTGTCATCCTAGTTTTCTTACATGCATCTAATTCATTTTGAATCTTCAAATTTGTGCTTTTTAAGACTTCATTCTCAATCCTCAAGTTTTTTTCCATCTCTTTAGACTTCTTAAAATCAGAATCAAGTGAGGTGTGTGTGACTTTTAGTGACTCATGCTCTTCAATTAATTCACAATATTTTTTGTTTAACTCATCAAATTCATCAAGTAGAGCCATATGATTTGAATTAATTGTAGAATGATCTTTAGTCATAATTGCAAGCTCTTTTTTTAACTCCAAAAATTCAAATTTTAAGTGTTTTCTTGAGTTTCCTATATAATGCATGAATTTTATCAGACACTTCAAGAAGTTGATTGTAGGAAAGTTCACATATATCTTCTTGATCAAGGTGATCGTCTGCCATCAAGCACAACTTTGTTGTCTCATCTTCTGGTTCCATCTCTGATGAATTCGATGCAGAATCTGCCCAAAATGCCTTTTGGAGTCTCTTCTTATTCTTCCTGAACTTGGGTTTCTCCTCACCCTTTCCTTTGCTTGAGTGATCTTCAAGTGTAGGACAATCGGCTTTCAGATGTCCAGGCTTCCTGCATTCATAACAAACAACATCAGAAGATCCTTTAGAATATTTGTTATCCTTACCTTTTCTCCAATGATGCTTTTGCTTCTTCCTTAGAAAGTTTTTGAATTGCCTTGAGATGAAGGCAACTTCATCGCTCTCAGAACCGAAAGAATCGGAGTCAGATTTGTGTGCCTTCAGTACCACCATTTTCTCTTTCTTTTTCTCACCTGCATCAAGATTTCTTTGATTCACCCCTTGCTTGTAAGCAATGAGTGAGCCAAGTAAGTTGTCAATCAAATACGTGTTCAAATCCTTAGATTCAGTTATAGAAGTAATTTTTACATCAAAAGAGGAATGCAAGCATCATAAAATCTTGTTTACTTTTTCAAAATTCGAAAGCTCTCTTTCTAAGGGATGCAAGGAAGTAACAATCTGAGTAAATCTTGTATACATTTCAGAAATTGATTCATGAGGTTTCATACGAAAAAGTTCATAGTAATGCAAGAGAATGTTCAAATGGGATTGTTTAACTTCATTAGTGCCTTCATAAGTGATACACAATTTATCCCAAATTTCTTTACCAGTTTTGCAAATGGAAACACGCATGTAGTCTTCTGATTTTAAAGCACATAAAAAATAATTAAGACATTTTGCATTCAATTGAGCCAAATCCCTATCATCTAAAGTCCATTCAATAAAAGGAAGTGGAACAATAATGCCGTTAAGTTTACCAATTGGAGGTGTGTAACCATCCGTAACAAGCATCCACATGCGATAATCAGTAGATTGTAAAATGAGTTTTCCAAAAATCAAATGGGATATTATCAAACAAAGGTAGTCGGATAATAAAATACCCTTCCGGTGTATTACAATTCCCAAAGTTAGCCATGGATCAAAATTCAAAAAGTTTTCAAACTTAGTTTTTATGAATCCCGCTCGTTACCACTTGAAAGTTAGTTAGGGATGTTAAGCCCTGTAGAACTGGCCCAAGGCTAACCAAGAGGGGGTTGAATTGGTATTTTAAAAATTTCTTTAAGTAAAGCATGAATGCAAATCAAATCATCACAAAAAATAAGTGAGGAAGAAAATAAATGCGGAAGCAGTAAAAACAAGAACACAAGGGTTTATAGTGGTTCGGTCAACTCGACCTACGTCCACTCCCCGGAGGTGCCCTCTGAGTATTGCACTACAATCGTGACTCTCCTTTAGCCCCCACAGCTATGTGGAGAAGCCTTTACAAACACATCTTTTTGCCACACCCGGCAAGGCAGAGAACCTTCCTCCTTTTGCTTCCTCCTGAAGCAGGCAGAGAACCTCGATCGCTTGCTGGAACTTACCTCTCCCAACCCTTCCAAGGACAAGAGACCCTAGGAAATAAGAAGTGGAACAATGCCTGGAGCAACCCTTGTGAATCCCCTCATAAGATCCTCTCTCTCTCTCCCTCTCTCTCTCTCCTTTAGGTTTTCTCAGGTCAAGACAGCAGCCAAGGATGTTCAAAAATGTTGAAAAAGAGCTCTTAAATAGAAGATCTTCAAAGGAGCTCATTAATTATAAGTTACCGACTATATCATCCAAGACGATATGTAAATCGTCCTGGCCAATCAGTATAAATCCCATGAGATCAGCCAGAGCATCGCCCTTAATGCAAAATGGACGATTGAAAATTGGCTTGATCGTTCAGGACGATCTTACGATCGTCCAGGCCGATCAGTTCAAATCAAAGGAAAATCGTTTAGAGCATCACTCTGAATTCAAGCTGTCCGATCCCGATCGTCCAGCACATCATCCTGAATTTGTGCTGGCCGATATTTATTGTCCAGGAGCAACTAAGGATTTTAGAATAGATCATCCCAGCCGATCTTGCGATCATCCAGGACGATATGATCGTATCAATCATCCTCAATTACCTCCTTGATTGTCTGATTAATTAAGGCATAATTGCGAATATCGCCCAGGCCGATATGAGATCGTCCTGGCTGATTACCAAAAGTACAGAATACCTTAATTATTTATCGCAACAATTTCTTTCTATCTTGATCCTATCATCCTGGTCAATACACATATCATCCAGGCTGATTTGCTAATGATGGCAGTCTTAATTAAGAACCCCTGATTAGATTTTTTGTTTTAAGCCTGATCATCCAGGACGATGAAAATATCGTCCTCGCCGATTTGAGTAAAAATAGAAATTCTAAGTCTCTCAACTGTGTGTGTGTAGGGTTTGCATTAGTCACACCAAAGATTACAATTGACTCAAGAGGGGAAAAATAAAATTACAGACTGACTCAACCCTAGTCTACCCCATCTATAGCTGATTCTGATTTTCGTCCGATCTTTGGGTCCTGAAAAGTCAATAGAGAAAAAGACAGTTGCAGTGAACCAAGATTTGTTTGCTATCATCAAAATCATAATCCAAAAATAGATTTGTAACATTTTATATGGCAGGTGGTAAGTGAGACCATTTACTCAAAGACAGTTCCTCTCATCGTTTAGTTGATGACCTATTTTAATTAATTGAGGATGAATTAGCAAACCCCCAATTTAAGGAAGTCCACATTAGACCTTCTCGCATCCTGAACAAGGTTGTTATCAATTATCAGTTTATGGACCTCTTTGCATCCACCACTATTTAATTCTCTTAACATTGGCCTTTACCTTCAACTTTAAACTACTTTTTTATTCTTTTTGTAAGCCTTAGAGTGGAAGCTAATTTTTCCACTCATTCATTCTCAACATTTCAAAAATCCTCCCCAGAGCTCTCCCAGCATTCTCTGACCTTCTCCCAGCCTCCTAGCTCTCTTTGGCTATCAGTTCAAGCGAGCTCCAATGAAATACATCCATATCCCACCTAAAGTTGCACCTCTGGTGATAAGCCGACTATGAAATCTGAAGGAGAAACACTCATTTTCATCCCTAAAAGCACCTCGATAGAAAAACCAATTTGTTTGGTGGCATCTTCTTCCCTAGCCCCTAGCTAGGTAGTGTTGGTGAAGTATGAACAAACAGTCAACCCATCAGAATATGACCAATGGATTAATGATTTGTAGTGTCCTGATCCTTCCCATTAGTTTTGGTTGATATTCACTGGTGATATCCCTCATATCGTGCTAGAAAAGCTTTATGGTTCTAGGCGCCTGTGGGAGGTTGAATATGTAATCCCATACATTGATCTCGATCAATGAATCATATTAAATCATGTGGTTTCAAAGCAGTTTTAATTATGTTCATCTGATCATTGATCTGATGGTAATGATCATGTTAGCATTTACACAGTTATCACTAATGATATGCTGCCTAATTAAAGCGTGCTCGTGTGTAAAAGGGTTACTGATTGTGTAAATCTTGTTCAATTAAATAAAAAAATTATGGAAAATTTAAAAAATTATTATCTCCCAAATTACTTGTCTAATGGAAAGATTCAGGGAGATTTTCAAAACCTATTTGGTTCCTGAAAGTTTGTTAGGGATGTTAAGCCCTTATGAATTAGCCCAAGGCTAACCAAGAGGGAGGGGGGGGGTGAATTGGTATTTTAAAAAATCTTTCACAATTAAAATGCAAAACTTAAACCATAATTCACTAAAATGAAAATCAAAGTGCATAAATTAAATGCGAAAAAAGCAATAGTAAAAGAACACAGATTTATAGTGGTTCGGTCAACTCGACATACGTCCACTCCCTGGAGGTGCCCTTCGGATATTGCACTAAACTCAGTGTCTCTCCTTTTGCTCCCATAGCAAGGCGAAGAAGCCTTTACAAAACCTCCTTTCCACCAACACCGGTGAGGCAGAGAACCCGACTCCTTTTTCTTCCTCATGAAGTAGGCAGAGAACCTTGATAGATTACTAAAGTAGACCTCCCTTGAACCCCCAAGGACAAGGGACAATGATCAGAAAAGATGACTTGGAACCTTTCTTGGAGCAACCTTTCTAAAACCTCTCACAAACTCCCCCTCACAAGTTCCTCTCTCCCTCTCCCTCTCTCTCCCTCTCCTTAGGCTCTCTCAGGTCAAGACAGCAGTAAAAGATTCACTCATGTGTGATATAAGAGAGATTATATAGAAGAGCTTCAGAATAGCTCTTAATTTCAATAAACCAACATTATCGTCCAGGATGATCTAGAGATCGTCCTGTACAATCAGTGTAATTTTAGCTCAATCAGCTGGGATGATCAGAAGAAATTTTTTCATATCATCCAGGATGATATAATATCATCAAGTATGATCAGTTCAAATTATTTGAATATTGTCCAGATTATCGCACAGGAAGGAAGTCTGGATGATTGAAAAATAGCTTGATCGTCCCAGATGATTAATTCAAATCCGTAAAAATTATCCAGGACATCGCCCTAAATAGAAGCTATCCAATATGCAATCTTCCAGGAATAACTAAGATTTCTTGAACTGATCGTCACATACATTCATGCGATCATCCAAGATAATGTGATAATATCAATCAAGCCTTTAATTACTTTTCTTATTATCAGATTAATTTAGGCATAATTGTGTTGCATCATCCAAGATGATGCTCAAAAATAAATAATACCTTGTCGTGTTGTCGCTGGAAAGGGTGACGAACTGCTCTCCAAAATAGGCCATATCCTTGTCGTGTTGTCGCTGCTTGTGTGAAACATAGGAGTCAAAATAGGCTAAGTCATCAGCATGTTGCTGCTCCTTTGTCGCAACGTAAGTCTCAAATTATGCCTCCCACTAGTCGAATTACTTGACCAAATAATTTAGTTGAGAGTGCTGGTGAATCAGAGCAAGTGCAGGAATAGGTAGGGGAGCCTCCTCCTCCTCAGCTCCATCGGCTTCCTCGTGGCCTGGGTGGAGACGAGTACTATGAAGAACATGGAAGGAGTTATTGCAGTAGAAGGAAGGCTGGAAATTTGGTGGAGCATGATATTAGAGGTTATATTTTGATTCTAAGACATAGGCAATAATATATCCTAGGGCTAGATTTGGCTTCCTCCTATATCCTAGGTCATGAATAATGGTCAGATGCTCAATGTAGCAAAAAATAAAATCAGTGGCATTGAATTCATAATGGGCCAAAAATAAAATCAGTGATCAAAAGAAGAGGAGTAATATGGATGCGATCACTAACTTTTTGAAGTATTGATGTGTGAAGGACATACTGGATTATCCTAGCATCCTTGAGTAAGGTGCTGGACTCTCCAACATGAAAGCAAGTATTGGTGTTTTGAAGAAAGTGGCTGGCTGGAGCCCAGTCATAATCAAGGTTAGAACATAGGGAGTGAAGTTTTTCCCATGTGGTGGAAAGGTGCAAAAGTTCTTCGCAGTCCTGTTCTGTGATTTTGACGGGGTGTCAATTCACATAGGACCAGAGTGAAGTGAAAAAAGAGTTTATGTTGAGGCTGGCAATAAATTTAAATAGAAGCTCAGAGTTGAAATGTACAGTAAGAGTAAGGAGAAAACATAAGGAGGTGTGAGCAAACAGATCAAGTACTGGATTTGAGAGAATGTTCGTGTTGATAGACTGGGAGACAGTGATTCTGACCGTCTTATATCTTTGGTAGGCGGCTTGATCATACGCCTTAGTGAATCAAGGGTCCATAGTCACCCTCGAGGAACTCCTAGAAGGATGATAAGATCTCTTTATGCTGGCCATTATCAGAAGATAGAGTACAATAGTAAGAGCACAAGGGGATTTGAGAAGGTTTGAGTGAGAAAACAATGTCTGAAAGGCTCAATTTATAAAGAATTGGCCTGATCGTCCAAGACAATCGTAGAATCATCCAGGCTGATCGGGTATAATAATTTCATCCAAGACGTTTGGTTAAAAAGGCAGTCCTATCATCCAGGATGATCATATATTATCCAGGATGATAAGACACAAGCGATCGTCCCGAGGAGTCAAGCTGGACTAACATTGAAAAAGAAGATTGTCCTGGACGATTAGGTGTATCATCTAGGGTGATGCCAAATAATGGATCATATCAGTAAAATTTAAAAATGTTTAAAGCATTTCCATATATCGTCCAGGATGAACAGGTGGATCATCCGGGACGATCATCAATAATTGATCGTCCAGCTGAATTTAAGGGGTTTAAACATGTTGCCAAGTGTATCGTATAGGACGAACACATGGATCATACGAGCCGATTTCCCATAATTGATAAAAGTTTTGAGAACATCATCCAGGACAAAGAGGATCGTCCAGAACGATCACAAATAATTAAAACAGATGTCGATCAGATCATCTAGGATAATAATGTATCATCCTATACGATCAGAAGCAAAAAGGTCAAACAACCAACAGATGGAGTTGTAAGAGTGATTTGAACTCATTGGCCAGGACGATATGAATATCGTCCGAGATGATGTGACAAAAAGTTGAAAATTCAAGGATGGATGAAGATGATCAGAGAAGGCCCAAAAACACAAAAATCAACTAAAAAGGGATAAATATAAAATACAAAAAAGGTTTAAAAAAATATTATTTTTTTTAAAAGCTTGAATATGATTAATTTTCCATGTGATTGAATTAAAAATTTGTAAGAATCAATGTGTTCACATCATCAAAATCTGAAAAAATGGTAGAACAACTGATCATGTTAGCCCTACCTCAGACTTCTCCAGGTCAAACTATCTTTTGAAAACAAAGATCTAAAATATAAAAACAATTGGATAAGAAAATAGATCTTTTTAATACTTGGTTACAAAAAAATTTTTATAAAATAATATATCAAAGTAATTAATTATGATCATGAATTTGAAAATCGACCCTTTGAAAAATATCTAGTGACACATGAATTCTTCTAAGGTTTAAAAAATTTGAAAGGGAAGAAGCTTGCTTTGGTGGGCTTATTTTATGCCTCTTGTCAATTTGATTGGCGCTCTTTGTGCATTTTTTTATTATTTATACACTTTGTGTATATATTTTTTTCAATTTAGCATCATTGAGCATCTTTTGATTTTGGCATCATTGGTCACTTTTTTTTCATTTAATTTTTTAAGCTAGATCCATTTTTCAAAATTCTTAAATACTCTCAGTTGTGATTATATCTTTCAGATATTAGAGAAGAAAAATTCACTCTCTAATATATGAAAGAAGGAATCATAAAATAGAATCAAAAGTCATATGATAAATAGAATGACAATATTACAAAATTCTGAATGTAATGTAAAGACTTTGAACGTTATATATATAAGATAGATTACTGTAATAAGATTAAAAAAATCTTAATTGTAAAATCCAGTTGTTGGTTTGAGATAGATTTTTGTTTAAGAATTGAAATTTGCACCACTAAAAGAAGTTAGAAGAAAGGAAATAATCAACGGTGTTTCCTCCTTGAACTGATTTTAGAGATGTCAATCTTTGACTTACAAATTTCTAAAAAAAAGGCATAAGATATCAATTCAGCAATGATCATAAGGACAAAAACATACTAAATTGACAGAAATAAAAAAATAAGTAGAAAGTGAACCAATCAATTCTGGAAGAAAAAGGAGTAAAAAACAATTAATAAACAAAAAGAAACTAACAACAAATAATAGTTCAGAAAAACATGCAACTTAGAATTGATTAGGCAGCAGAATTATGTAATTAAGAGTCGTGAGCCTCCGCTGTCTAAGTATCACATACTCTGACGAGGCCTTTTGAGAGAGCAACTCTACAAAATCATCAATGTCAGATTTAGGAACCCAAACAGGTTTGGGTCCCTTCTTATGAAAAGAAAAAGCAATGCATGTGCATTATGCTATGAACCATGCAATTTAGGTCTCCACACCCAATGTGTACTATGGTGAATAGTGCAAGTGTGTGAAATGTACCCTAGCAAGCCACATGAGAAACATCTAACACCAGGAAAAGGATTTACTAATATATTCGGGTTATAATGCCTCTTCCTATGTTTTAGCTTAAGATCAAGTGTGGGTGTCGTTCTATTTTTCTTAAGTGCATTCAATTCAGCTTTAAACCTCAAGTTAGCACTTTCTAAAGTTGCATTATCAACTCTCAAATTTTGCTCCCTTTGCTCAGATTTATCAATATATGTATTAAAATTAGATTCAAGTGAGGTGTAGGATGCTTTCAATGAATCATGCACAATAACTAACTCAGAGAACTTGTTATTCAATTCATCAAACTCATCAAGTAAAGATATATGATTTCTATCAATTTGGAGGTGATCTTTAATCAAAACTTCATACTTTTTTGTAAATTCAAAAATTCTAATTTCAAACTAACTTATGTTTTTTAAAGTTTTCTATATTATGCATGAATTTTCTCACATATTTCTAATTGATCATAGGATGGTTGGCATACCTCTTATTGGTTAGACTATTCAAGATAATCACCAGCCATCAAGCACTAGTTTGTGGTTTCCTCCTTTGCCTCACTCTCAGAGGAGTCAGATGCAGACTCTGCTCATAATGCCTTTTGGAATCGCTTATTGTCCTTCCTGACTTTAGGTTTCTCCTCACCCTTCTCTTTGCTTGAGTGATCCTTAAGTGTAGGACAATCAGCCTTGACATGTCCTAGTTTCCTACATTCAAAATAGACAACATCAGAAGAATTTTTATAATTTTTGTTATCCTTACCTTTTTCCATTTTTGATGATGCTTGTGACTCTTCCTTAGAAAGTTTTTTTAACTGCCTAGTGATGAAGGCAACAACATCACTTTCAGACCCGAAAGAATCAGTGTCCGTGTTATTAGCCTTCAGTGCCACAATTTTCTCCTTCTTTTTCTCACCTGCATCAAGATTTCTTTGATTCACCCCTTGCTCCTAAGTAATGAGTGATCCAAGTAAGTTATCAATCGAATAAGTATTCAAATCTTTATATTCAGTAATTGCAGTAATCTTTGCATCAAAAGAAGAAGGCAAACATCTCAAAATTTTATTAACCTTTTCATAATTTGTGAGTTCTCTTCCTAAAGCATGGAATGATGTAATAATTTGAGTAAATCTTGTATATAAATCAGAAAGCGATTCATAAGATTTCATACGAAAAAGTTCATAATCATGCAATAAAATATTCTATCGAAATTTCTTAACTTCATTTATTCCTTCATAAGTGATACATAATTTATCCCAAATCTCTTTACCAGTAGTACAAGTTGAAACATGCATGTAATCTTTAGATTTTAAAGCACAGAAAAAACAGTTCAAACATTTTGCATTAAGTTGCGCTAAATCCCTATCATCAAAAGTCCATTCAATAAAAAAAAGTTTAGTTTTAATGCCATTAATTTCACGTGACAGAGGTGAATAACCCTCTTTAACAAGCATCCACATGTGATAGTCAAATGATTATAAAAACATAGACATGCGAGTTTTCCAAAAAAATCAAATGGAATATTATCAATCAAAAGGTGGTTGGGTAATATAGTACCCTTCCACAGTATTACGATTATTGGAGTTATCCATAGATCAAAATTTAAAAGTTTTTAAAACTTATTTTTATGAATCTCACTCTGATACCACTTGAAAGTTCGTTAGGGATGTTAAGCCCTTATAAACTAGCCCAAGGCTAACCAAGAGGGGGGGTGAATTGGTATTTTAAAAAATCTTTCATAATTAAAACATAAAACTCAAACCATAATTCACTATAATGAAAATCAAAGTGCGGAAATTAAATATGAAAAAATCAGAAGTAAAAAAACATAGAGATTTATAGTGGTTCGGTCAACTCGACCTACGTCCACTCCCTAGAAGCGCCCTCCGGGTATTGCACTAAACTTAGTGTCTCTCCTTTTGCTCCCACAGTAAGGTAGAGAAGCCTTTTCAAAACCTCTTTTCCACCAACACCGCTGAGGTAGAGAACCCGACTCCTTTTGCTTCCTCCTAAAGCAGACAGAGAACCTTGATCGATTGATGAAGTAGATCTCCCTTGAATTATGAAGAACAAGGGATGATGATCAGAGAAGATGACTTGGAACCTTGATTGGAGCAACCTTTGTGAAACCCCTCAAAAACTCTCCCTCATAAGTTCCTCTCTCTCTCTCTCCCTCTCTCTCCCTCTCTTCTAGGCTCTCTCATGTTAATATAGAAGAGCTTCAGAATAGCTCTTAATTGCAACAAAATGACATTATCGTCCAGATCGAGAGATCGTCCTGTACGATCAGTATAATTTTAGCTCAATCAGCCAGGACGATCTGGTACGATCAGAAAAAATTTGTTCATATTATCCAGGATGATATAATATTGTCCTGTACAATCAATTCAAATAATTTGAATATCTTCCAGATAATCGCACTGGAAGGATGTCTAGACAATTAAAAAATAGCTTAATCATCCAGGCCGATCTCACGATCATCCCAGACGATTAGTTCAAATCCTTGAAAATCATCCAGAACATCGCCCTGAATAGAAGTTATCTTATATGTGATCATCCAGGAACAACTAAGGTTTTTTGAACTGATTGTTCCGGACGATCCTGCGATCGTCCAGGATGATGTGATCATATCAATCAAGCCTTAATTGCTTTCCTTAATTATCAGATTAATTTAGGCATAATTATGTTGCATCATCCAGGACGACATCCTGGACAATATTCAAAAATAAATAATACCTAAATAGATCTGACAGTTGATTCTTTCTGATTTGAGTATATCGTCTTGGTCGATACAAATATCGTCCAGGATGATGAGCTTAATGAAGGCTGCCTAAATAAGGATGACCTAATTAGGATTTTTATTTTTAATCGATCATCCAGGACAATATTGGGATCATCCTAGATGATGTTCAGAGAACTCTAAATCAGACAGAAAAAAATCCCCCAAGTGTGTGTGTGCAAGGTTACTTAGCATCAGGAATCACATCGTTTATAATAGATCAAAAAATGGAAAAGTTTACAAACTAACTCAGACCTAGTCTACTCAATCTTGAGCTGGTTCAAATTGCAGTCTTGATCCTGTGGACCTGAAAAGTTAGTAGCCAAGGCAGTCGTAGAGAAATAGAAGTGTTTGTTATCATCAAAATTCTATTTCTAGAAATTAGATACGCAACAGTTCCAAGCCATAACTCTGTATGTATTCATCTCAAATATAGTAATAAAATTTATTGCATTTTAGCATTTATGGTTAAATTATGTGTCCCCATGGTCTTAAACTTTGGGAGATTAATCTTCGGCATGTTAAACACATGCACAAAATTTCTCTCATATGTTTGATATGATTAAGGGCATTTTTATGTCAATTTAAGCTTAGGGGCTCAAAATTGATACAATGATGTATTCAATACCATTTACAATCTATGATTTGGTGTGTTAATTATATTTAGATAGTGAGCTCAAATTTTTCCAAAGTAACCTAGTAGTTACTTTTTATGGTTTGGTTAGCCAGCTTAGATGATTCAACATGGGCCAAAATTTAGTGGGCTTGGGCCTTGAGGCCAGGTGAACTCATAGCCCAAGTTTCATTAGAACTGGAGCCTATTTTGTCCACCAACTAGGGAATTCAAAATCAGCCCTTAGATTTGACCTGGAACTTTTATTAATTCATAATTAATTCATATAAATTCATAAAAATTTAAAATATATCTCTAATTATTCATAATGGAACCCTTAATTTGTGAGAAATAAAAGCCCCATGGTCAAACCTTTAATTTAATATTAATTTAATTTTTGAAGAAAATCCAAAATTAATTAGATTAATTAAATAAATTTATTTAAAAACTCCAAAAAACAAAACAATCTCTAAATGCTTGGAAACATTAAATTAAGTCAGTTTTTACCTTTGGGAGTTATTCCAAGAGGTTTGGGAATGGTTTTGATCAAAATTTAAAAATTCCCTTTAATTAAATAATTTTAGAAATTCCAAAAATATACCAACTTTAAAAAATCACCATTAATTCTAGGAAAATCAAATTCAATCAAACTTAATGTCATTCAAATTTAATTAAATTCTAGTATTTTCTAAAAAATGTCAAACCTCCAAATCTCAATCAAACTCAAAAATTCAACTCTTTTTTTAGGGAAAACCCATAGAGGGGCCTACGCATTGATTAAAGAAAAAGTTACACGGTCCTTATGGGGACCTCAAGCTCTCTACTGTTCATAAGAGCTACAATCATAAAAAGGAAGAAAAAACCTATAAGCTCGAGTTCCCCACTACAGAACAGTACAAAATTACCTAGGTACATTCTATGATGCTCAAGCACAAGAACCTAAAAAAGGAGCAAACCAAAAAACTATAAAAAGCTCCAACCAACCATCCTCAAATCCAAATCTTCAAGCATCAACACTAAAAAGTTTTTGCAAAAAATTTGATAGGCATAAAGGACATAATAGTAATATATATAAAGGTTAAAGATATAAAGATTAAGTTTAAAATAAACCAAATACTTAATCCCATAAGCATAATAGACCAACCACTGATCATAATATAACCCAGACAGAAACACAATAAAAAGATAACCACCACTGTCCATAATCAATAACCAAACAACCGAAAGAGTGAGAGACCATATATAACTGGCCCACCCAGAGCAATCTCCAAAATAACTAGTAAATAAATCGAATTTCCTGCAACCGCAATAAAAACCAAGCCCAACCAGGCTATAAAAAAGAATAACATAAGAAGTATTACAGCAATCCGCATTAACACAACCACCAAAATACCAGTAAAACTCCAAGAACATATGACCAACACCAGTAAAATATGACCCGGTAAGAATCGGCCCTACCAGGCATGCAGGTAGCAAGGCCAAATACAACAACCAACCATCCAAAAAATTATCCCACTAAAGAACATCAGCCAAGTCATGCTAGACCAGGTGATGATTCAACACACCCAACAACCAAAAGAATAATAGCACCAAAAGTCCCAGGTATTTAGCAACCATATGGAAAAAACAACCCCAAATGGAAACCAATAAACAATCCAACCAGTAGATATCCAAGATCTCAATGACAATATAGAGAAGAAGATACTAAAATAGCTTTTTCCAAACCAGGAAACCATAGAGAAAATCCTACTATAGCACCAAAAAAAATAACACCCGTCAACAAAAAAAGAAGTCTCCAGCAACTAGACCGTTAATAGCAGCAACAACCCCAGGTAGGTAATAACAACCTGGAGAAAAAAACCCCAAACAATAACCAAAGAACAACCCAACCAGTAGGGATCTAAAACCTCAATGCCAACATAAAAAAGAAGATACCAAAATAGCTCCTACCCAACCAAGCAAACAAAGAGAAAAACCCAACTAAAGCACCAGAAAAAACTAATACCATGCCACCGCAAAAGAAGGAAGCAAGACCCAAAATACCACGTAGGGCCACCACAACCAAACAAACTAAGTTCTGTCATAGGGAACACCATTACGATCAAGTCTAAGAGGCCCTTTTAGATACATCAGAAGGTTGGTCCTAATTAAATCCAAAAATCTTCAAGACCAAACCTCCAATTAGCAAGCCATATAACATAAACATTACCCTCATTGCAAATATGACAGAACAAATAATTCAATAAATCAAAAGATTCTTAATCTCCCTAACCATATAAAAAAGATAAGTATTGCAACCCATATCTTCACTAGAGTTTAAGAACTAGAAATTATAATTAGAATTAACCTCAACAAACACATTAGTTAAGTTAAGAGAAATACATAACCTTAAACTATAGAGGATAACCAAAGTAGTAGCATGGAAAACATCCCCATTCTATTAGGGGTTCAGCAAAAGCCATAATAACATTACCATCATTATCTCTGATAACTCCACTATAGCCCACAGTGGAATCAATGCTAATACCATCCACGTTCAGCTTACAGAAACTAATGGGGGTTTTCTCCAATAAATAATTCTAGATACTTTGGAAATGTGAGAGAAGGAATGACATTTCGGATGTGCCCTTTAGTCTTAACAAACCAAGCATGAAGCATATATTATAAATGCATATTAAAGTAATTCAATTGAAACATGTCATCAAAATAAACCCAAGTTTTAGGAGCAATAGGGCCATAAATAAAAATATTATGCATACTCTCCAAATGGTAACAACATTAGACTTTGGAAGGAAAAATAAAGCCTCTATTGATAAGTTTATCATCAGTGGAAATAAATTTATGCACGATTACCCAAATAAAGACAGCCACAATAGAAGGAATACTCTTATGCCATATGACAGAGAAAATATTCTCAAAATTTTTCCTAGGCCGAAAGGCATGCCAAACATTTTTTAAATGAAAGCCACCATCTTTAAACAAATCAGATAAGATAATATAATTAGAAGCAGTATTGATAGGGAGGTTCAAAATTTGATGAATAATGAAATTCATTATGACATTAGAGAGTTTTTTATAGTCCCAACAATTATGAGTAAGGAAATAATTAACCTTAACAACCACAATAGAAGAAGTATTCATAATGGAGTCAATAGACTGATTATCCAACAAACGATCCTGCCAAAAGAAAATATTACCCTCACCAAGCCCCCAAGAAAGGAAAGGCTCAATGGACCATTTAACCTTACAAAGTCTCTTCCAAACAATAGAATCACCTTGATTAAAAATACAGGTAGAAGGATGCTTACCAACACAGTACTTAGCATACATAAAATTAGCTCAAAGGCTCACTTTAGCATAAAAATTATACCATAATTTAAAAGAAAATACATAAGCTAAATCATTCATACTTTTGCAACCCAAACCCCCTTCATCCAAAATACCACAACATTTATCCCAAGTAGCCCAGGTAATTTTGTTATTGCTAGAACTACCTTTCAAAAAAAATTTATTAATAAGTTTATGCACTCTATTACAAACCTCTTTAGTCAGTAGCAAATTCTAAAAGATATAAACTGACAAGGAGCACATAACACTTTTAACAAGAGTTAATCTACCACCAAAGCTCAGAAAGTTGGAATCCCAGGATAAAAGCTGATTCTAAAAAGAGGTAATAAGATCATCAAAAATAAAGGTTTTCTTTCTACCTTTAAAGAGAGGAAACCTAAGGTACATCATGGGTAATTGACCAAGCATAAAGCCAGTTAAATCTTTAATGGCCAAAAATCTGATCATTAGAAACTCTCTTGGAATTAACAAAATAATATTTGATTTTATTAAGAGATAAACCACTTACCATCTCAGATTGATCGAAAAAATCCATAAGTTTATGAATCCTATTAACAAAAGCATTAGTAAAAACAATAAAATTGTCTACAAAACAAATATGAGAAATAGGAAAACTGCCCAACATTTTAAAATAAAGACTGGGAGTATTCTTAAAGAGATTGGTAAGGCCTCTAGATAAAAATTCAGCAGCGATAACAAAAAGAGAAGGGGAAATTGGGTATCCTGTCTTAAACCATGAGAAGATTTAAAAAACCCATTACTACACCCATTAATAACAATAGAAAAATAAATATCTTCAATACAATTTCTAATAAGCTTAATTAAGATTGAATTAAAACAAAAAAGATGTAAAATATTATAAATAAAATTCCAATCAATATTTTCATAAGTCTTGGCAATATCCAGCTTCAAAATCAAGTTACCCCCTCTAACCCTAAAATCAAGATCTTGTCAAAATTCTTGACCCAATAGAATATTATAAGCAATGGCCCTCCCTTTCACAAACCCAATCTAAAAAGGGGAAAAATTCTAGGTAAAATAGGAGTTAAATGATTCATGAGAATTTTAGAAATCATCTTGTTAAAGAAAATACAAAGACTAATAGGTCTATTATCATTCCAAGAGTTAACAGGGTTATTTTCGAGAATAAGCACAATGGAAGTAGAGGTAAAAAACTTAGGGATACAATTACCAACAAAAAAATCCAAAATAGTAAAAAAAAGATCATTATTAAAAATGTGCCATGATTTTTTAAAAAAATTGAGTAGTAAAACTATGAGGCCCAGCCACAAAATCACTATTCATACCAAAAAGAGTCTATTTAACTTCCTCAAAGGAAGGAGGTTTAGAAATATTGTCATTCTCTTCTTGGTATATAAGGATAGGAATAAAAGTAGGGTTATTAATTTGAACCAGAGTAAATATCTTATTAAGATGATTTTGAAAATGCTCAACCACTAGATTAGCAATTTTCACATAACTCTCACTGAAAGTACCATCTTCCAGAAGAATTTTATTAATGCAATTTTTAGCCCTTTTCTGCTTGACTAAGGCATGAAAGTATTTAGTGCTATTGTCACCTTCAACCATATGTTTAGCAACAGCTTTTTGTTTCCAAAAAACCTCCTCCTATGCTTGGAGTTTAAAAAGACAATCCTTAGCATTTCTTAATAGGATGAAATTAGGATCAGAAGGATCAACTTGATAAATAGATTCAAAATTATTCACTTGATACTCAGATTTCAAAATATTGGTAAATAGGTTTTTAAAAATGTTGTGATTCCACCAATTCTAGACCTTCTTAAGCCTTTTTAGTTATCCGGATGCAAATGAGTATGCCAATTATTATGAACCACATCCAAGAATGAGTCATGAAGTAACCACATATTTTGAAATTTGAATTGGGAAGGGGCATTAAAGTGTCTAAAATCTAGGATAATTAACAAAGGAGAGCGATAAAAAAGATTCCTACTAGAATGATCAACAATAATAGCATTAAAAGAGTTAATCCATGAATCATTAAAAAGAACACGGTTTAAACATTACCATAAGTGACCTCTATTCCAAGTGAATTTATTACCCACAAAACCAACAACAATTAAATTACAATCCAAGATCATGTTACTAAAGTCCTCAATTGACTGATAAAAGGGAAAAATCCTCCTATCCTCTCAAAAGGATTAGTAATAGCATTAAAATTACCACCAATAAGCAAGGGAAAAGTACAAATACTATGAAAATTAAAGAGCTAATCCCAAAGGATTTTCCAAATATAACAAGAATAAGAAGCATACACAAAAGAAGCACAACAAAGGAAATTAAAAACCTCCACCTTACAATGCATCACTTGAGTAAAGTCACCAATAACTTTAATTTTAATAGGTTCCTTCCATAAAACCCAAATTTTATTAGCCCCAATCAAAATAGCTTAAGTAAAACACAAAAAACTGAGCAGTACTAATCAGCTTATTAGAAGAAATAAAAGGCTCAAGTAAAACAAGAATAAAAACATTATGAACACGACAAAGGTTTTTAGTTATTAACCGAGATGAGGGTTAACTAATGCCCCTAGCATTCCAACTAATGCAATTAAACAAAAAAGCACAAATTAATGAGGAGTATGTGAGCAGGTGGTTCTAGGAGGTTGCAAAATGATATTATATTTTTTCCAGACTCTTTTACTATGAAACTTAATGAAACTAGTATCATTTTCATCTTTAGCAAAACATTTAGCCATAATATCCATATTCTAAGAATAAGTAAAAGCATCACTATTAGAGTGTATTTTGAATGAAGCTTACTATCATCAATCAAACCTTCCTACCAAAACTTCTTCTCTAATGAATCATTCTATCATCAATTTACCTTTGCCAACACCACCATCCACCATGTCATCTTGACCATTCTCCTGAATAGCAATAATAGAATGATTAGGAGCCAAATTAGTAGAATTATTCGGAACCATTATAGAATCCATATCAGTCAAGTTATTGTTAGAAACATAAATAATATTTTTAGAAGAAGAACAAATGTTAGGATTATTAATACTATTTGACCTTTGCTCATCTGCATCTTGACCCTCAATATGTAAAGAAGAGATGGAGTTTTCTTCAGGATCATAATCAAGTTTAAGAGTAGAAACTTCCTTCTAGATGAAAGTATAGTGAATATATTTAACAACAGTTTACTGTTCCTTAACAACTGGACCCTCAATCACATGATTAGTATTATTCTCCACAATATCCTGCATAATAGAAACATTTCCCTCCACTAATAAATTAGGAACCACATTATCATCATCACCCAAAAAATTAATATTTTCTTGCAAAGCTTTAGATGAGACTTTCTCCTTACGGAGATGAGGATGCAACTGAAAATATTCATTAACCCCATGACCATGCATCTTATAATGTGAACAAAAATAGGTAGGTTTTTAATTTCCACCTTTTGGAAATATCCATTTAATTCCAAACCAAGACAAATCTTATTTGGGTGTTTCTTAGAAACATCCAACTCAACTAAAACATGCACCACTGAAGGTCTAGAGATAGAAGAAATAGCTTGGTCAGTTTGTAAGGGTCTACCAAAAATCGAAGCCAATCCAAATAATATTTGAGAGTTAAAGACATGAAGGTGTAAATTTGGAAAAGTGATCCAAACAGGTGCAATAGAAGATTCCTCTTAAACATCAAAATCTGGTGTCCATTTGAGTAACCTCATTTAACATGATTGAATATAATATGATCTCTTAGAGAAAATGTGACTGTAATTCAGATAATTGGAAAGTTGTATCAGAATATAATGTGGATCCAACAAACCAATATGAAAGGAACCTGATAGTTTAAGGTTTACAAAAAACCTCTGAATCACATCTAGATTAGGACGATGAAGAACAAATTTACAACCTAAAGTGAAAGCAAAAGGTGTAGCTAGCTATGAAATAATTGAATCATCAAACATAAGGTAGGACACCCTTAAAGGAAGTTTGCAAAAAAAAGAACCCTAGCAGAAGACAAAGAAGAACCTGCCATTACATCTTTAAAGGAACAGGTCTTACCAGCAGGGAACAAAGAAGCAGCCAGGATGGACGAAGTTGGAGACGTCATCTCCCTCCACCAAAAATAACTCAAAAAACATCAAAACACAGCTTCAAAAACATCAAAAATAAAATAAAGAAGGGAAAAAGAAAAAAAAAACTAGATCAACCAAGCCAGGAGAGGCGAGGAGATGCGAAGACAAGAAATCCCTAAGATTGATTGCCTAGACAAATAGGACATTAGAATTTCTTGGTATGGAAACCAACTGAACCCGAGGTTAGGGCACTATGTGTTTAGTTTCTTGCACTTTATGTTATGGTTTGATAATTTATTGATATCAAACGTAACCTCCTAGGTCAAATGTAGTTCAAAACTAGGTTAAAACTTCAAAAATTCATAACATAATATAGAAAAATTCTAAATTGAGCAAATGTAGAGTCTAATTATTCATCTTAAGGACTTTTATTTAGTAAAAATATTAAAAAATACAAAAATCACTTTAATTTTAAAAGTTAAATTTTAACCCCTTAATTAAATCATTTAAACAATTCCAAAAACTCCAAAATTTCTAAAATTCAATAATTCATTTAAATTTTCAAAAATTTAATTATTTTAATAAGTAAATTAATAAATTAATTTAAAATTATCAACCCCTAATCCTCAACCAATTAAATTAACTTAAGTAGCATTGGTTACTAGTGGGTAACCTAGGCCTACAAGGCTATTAACTTAGCCCCAAGGAACATGAAATAAATTTTATGGCCTCGATGAGTAACAAAATTAATAACCATTTGAAAATTAAAATATACCTAAAAAAGCTCTAATACATCAATATTTGAACTTAATAATAAATTTTCCCTTAGACCTTTAATAAACCCTAACACTAGATAACTTCAATAAATTGCATTGTTTAGGACATACCCAAGCTATGTAGCCTACCTCACACACATTAGATGGTTTGCTAGGATAACCAACTCTAGTCTAGTATAGGCCTGTGTTTTTCTACTATTATGTGTGGGTTTTTTTTTAGTTTTCATTGCATGTTGTGATTAAAAATTGATTGATATGAGGGTTTACTTACTTTAACTACAATCAGTAACTTGAAAATTGATTGATAAGAGAGTATAAATTTTCTTTTTGATTCAATGTAATTTAATTGAGATGCAATAAGAGTTTTAAAAGTGAGACTTTGAGTTTGGATACAAACATCCAACTTGTAATCCAAAGAGGAGGAAACATCCCCATAGGGGAGGGTTTCCCTCCATTTTGACATCAAAAGTTTGGATGATTATTAATATCCAAAGAGAAAAAAAAATCCCTTTAAGGGAGAGTTTCTTTTCAGTTGAATATTAAGACCTCAAGGATCAAAGGAGCTCGAAAGAGGACAAAGAGGTAAAGATTTGATGAGCATCCCACTCAAAGTCTCTTTTGTCCATTATAGGATTAGAATCCGGGTTTGTTGTCAGTGGAACCCAGCCACTTCTAATTTTTGTAAATCAGGATTATAATAAAAAGGAATTTTCCTATAGATATTTAATTTATTTAATTCATTTGATTGATTGATTTAATTGATTTACTTTATTTGTTTATAGGATTACCTGCTTAACATATTTTTTGGTTATTTGTATATCATATTTTGTTTTAGCCTTGATACGATCGGAGGCTTGTGAGGGTGGGCAAAAAATGTTTTTTACTTAAAATCAATTAAAATTTTAGACTAACATAAATTTTATAGACCTAGATAATTTAGTCAATCTCAATATGTTGAGTCTTAAATTTTGAAGGGATTATGTTGATCTTAATTTTAAAATCCAAAACTTTTAACTCCAAGTTTTAATATTTCACCTCCGAATTAATCAATGAGGCGAAAGAGTCAAGCAAAACTCTTTCAAATTTTCTTATCAATTTTGTAGACCTTTACGCTGAGTGAAAACTCAACATATTGAGCTTCAAAATATAGAGAAAGTTCGTCAACCTTTCAAAACCAAAATCCATTTCAAAATTATATTTAAAATATTGTTGTCATACATTAACCTAAAACTTCACCTCGTAGTTAACATATGCCTCAAAAAATCAAAATTTTATTTTAAACATAAATGTCACTTATATTTTATTATTATATGTTGAATTATAATTCCTATTATTCAATATCTGTCATAAAATATGAGGTCCTTTATGACTTTGAAAACTTGATTTCAAAGTCCATGGCAAGTACTACTTTTTATACGACTAAAAATACTGAAAATTAAGGGTCAGGTCCCACCAACAACAACCCGAATTCTATTTTGATGAAATGATGAAAGTCTTAAAAATTAGGCATTTTTTTGTATTCAGCTTCTTATCTTTCATTGATTTCCTTAAAGTAAGCCCCTTGTGGTACTCATCTGATAGGATATTCAAATGAAAAAAAATAATTCTGTAAGAGACTTTCTTTTTGCTTTGGATCCCTAATATCTCAAAAATACTTCATTTATAAGCTTTCACAATTTCATGAATCAAATAATATTTTTAAAAGAAAAAAATTACATTAAGCCTCTATAAAAAATACATATTAGTTTAGTTTATAATCATAACATTAATAATCCACAGTCTAGTCCTTAGGGTCATATTCCTAAGGGCTTTTTTAGCAATCCATGTGTACTTGTTAAAGAGCACATTTATAATTATTTTTTATTGTCCATTGGGAACATGGCCACTTACAAAAGATGTTTCTAAAAATTATCTAACATCTTAAGGGCAAGTTCCAACTCATCAACCAAAAAGAAAATAAAAGCAACAAAAAAAAAGCTAAATGATAAACAATCATCATATCATGACACATGCAAAAAGAAATGTAAAAGAAAGAAATTATAAAATGTTATCTTAACTACACCCTATCCTAGGATGCTTATAAAAAGGTGTCATATCCAATACCTAAGTGTGTGCAAAAAGGTGTACGTAACTACCCCAAATTATATGAGAGGTTTAAGTTATAAGATTAGGTTATTATTGTTTAATTTATTAACCCTCAAATTTCTCTTTAAGTATTTAGTCATTTATGGTGTATTAATTAATACTTAGTTTTAGGATTAAAATTTTAATTAATAAGTTATTAAGAGCCCAAAGGCTTAGGCCCTAACCTATACTAAGGTTATAAATAATTGAGGGGCAAATTTCCCATTCTCAATCTTATCCCAAATCAAGGCCTAAAATGATTGTAAGGTGGCAAGGGTCGGTTAGTCCTTCCCTTGATAATATTCTAAGACTTGAGGAATGGCTAATATGTGACACCACTAAGATGATTCTATTGCCCACCATAAAAATAAATCCTAAGCTTCCTATGACTAAGATAAATTTATTTTTAAAGGACTAACATGAGAATAGAAAAACTCCACTCCTATTGAGATGTATAGGTTCTACCTTACCTATGGTTTAACAACTGGGTGTTCAATGAAATTGGCTCAGGTTCCTAAGAGTTGCTTTAAATTTTAAAAGAGGAATAATTTATATATATCTTCATATTATTTCCCCTTAACTTATGAGGTATGTGGCATTGTCACAATGTGCTCAAGTAACCATACCTCCTCAGGACACTTAGCCTCGTAACTCAAAGTAGTCTAGCATATATATCTCATGTGTATTAAAGGGAAGCATGCAAAGATATACATAAATCCAATATGGGTTAAGGCAGTAAAGTATTACTTGAAGTTCATTTGCTCCATTAATAAGTTTGTTTGCTCATTTTAAAGTTAATGTATTTTAGTTCAAATTTAAAATTTAGTATCTTAGTGTATTTTTATTAAACATTGGAGAGTTGGTTGAGAAGATTTTAATAATTTTTATCTAGTTTCACCATAGTTAATGTATATTATTATTTATGATTAGATTAGAAATTGATAGGAGGTGTGTTTGACATGTTTTGGGATTCCACTTGATTAGTTAATGGCATTAAAGTTGTACATTGGTTAAGAAATTTTTAAGTGTTTTAAGTTAATTAAAGAATTTTTAGAAGTTTTTGATTGATTAAAAAAGGTTTTAAGAGTTGTATGGGTTTATGAATTCAATTAGAGATTTGTGTGTTTGTTACCCTTTATTAGCCGCTTTTAGTATTTAATGTTTAGATTTGATATGCACTCTTTATATTTTCGAATTGATTAGGATATAAGTTGTAAGATTTAGTTTGTTGGTAAATTATTACAAACTATTTAGGTTATGTAACGACTATCCATATCAAATCAAGGCCATGAGGTTTATTCCATCCTCTTTGGGGCTAGGTTAATATCCTCGTAGGCTCGGGTTACAAGGTAATCATCTTTATTATTTATTAAGTTCATATTAGTTGCTTAGTAAATTTTAAAGGGTGATTATTATTAAGATTGGTTTATTATAAATTTTAAGGTAAGTTAGAAGTTCATTTGTCTTGTATTTTATCAATTTGTTTTGTGGGATTTAAGAGTTCTTTATATTATTTTTGGAGATGAACTTTAAAAGAAGAGGTTCTACACTAGGTTCGAAAATAAGAAAAGCTAAACATATTACTCATAAGGATATCCAACATACAACGCCAACCTACAGATTTTCCTAAACATGCTAGAGCAAAAAAAAAAAAAATTCATTCCAATTTTCATATATTTTTCTTAGCAAGTTTATGAAAGACACATTTAGATGCTAAAAAATCATTAAGAAATCATCTTTTAAAGATATTTAACCATTTTAAAACCCAAACAAAAATCTTCCTAGCAGTACCCACTTCATGTGGGAAAACCGGTGCATATGACATATATAGGTGACTTACACTACAAGCCTAAACTAACCCTAAGGGTCTCTTGGTTTCATGGCAAGGGGGCAAGCTTTGGTCGACAAAACCAAAGCTTTGTTAGTTCACTAACCTATGATCAGCTAACTAAACATCCTAATAAGTATATTTGGGTGGGAAAGTAAAAGAGCAGTCCATAAAGTTTGTGTTATTGTATTTTCCATTCAGAATGCAATTGGAAGTCACTACAGGACTATCAAGTTATACCTGACCCTAGCGTGCCCACTTAAAAGCTCTCATGCGAATGACTCAATAACCAATGAATACATAAGACTCAATGTACCTCACAAGACAAAAACAAAAAGAGATATATATGGGTGAGCGTAGATGACATTCATTAAAGAAATATAATTAGGCAAAAATTAACTTAAAGCAATCAAAATTTGTAACTTTACATTACACTTAAAGCATATGAATGAAATGCAAAATAAGAGGAAATGATTTAATGGTAATCATATACATAAATAAGGAAGATTATCGATGAAGTAAATTACACATAAAACATAATCATGAAAAGGAATCATTCTGAACATCTTACAAAAGGGATGCAAACCACTTATCATTTACCAATTTCTAAGGCATTACTTTCATATAAGCACAAACTTTATAATAGACATATGAACATCGTATCAAAAACATAAAATGTAAGTGTATGCATATATTCAATAAAATCCTAAACTTTTACAAAAGATGTATAGTTTTATGACTCTCATATATAAAAGTTGTATACGATTGAATAAACATATATATATATATATATATATATATATTTGACAAAGTATAGTATTAAGCATGCATATAGCATTTAAAATTTAAGATGAGAATGGTATACACACCATGTTAGCTAAGGTTCATTTTATGAATTATGAATCAAACAAGGTAAAATAAGAAATAAGTTAATACTAATCTCCGTCTATAAAACAAAGACACCTACAAGAACATGTGACAAAATTTTCATGTCTAATTTTTACACGAAGCTCCAATACAAATAAAAATTACTATATTAACTTTCGGGAGTATTTCACTAAATAACTAGCATGCGTGATTTAAACAATAAGACACATAGGCAATAACTTGAACCTGAAATCACACATTTATAAAATGAAAACAACAACAAACTTTACATAAACCTTAATGATGTAACAGTCTTCATGTGATGTAATGATTTTAATATTAAAGAAATGAAACTAACAAATTTTTTTAATAAATACTATAGTCTTAAATAATAAAAACTACAACGGATTATCAATGGTGTCCTTTAAATTTAATTAAAATTTACATATTCATGAAAAATTTAACTATCTACAAACACTTTTGTAGGCTAACTAATATACGAACTCAAATCTCCATAAACATTCCATAGAATGTGCCCAATACATATATCATCTTTATGTAAAATAAATCATGATTTTTTGAAGTATAGAATTATTTGGTGATAAACAATAATACAATCTTATAACAAAGTGTAGACTGCATTTAAAGCTCAAGAATATATATGAACATCAAATAGGCATTGTTGAGTAGCTATGTGTTCAATATATGGCTTGCTAAAGTATGAAGAGACATTTATAACATTAAGCACAACATATTGCCTACCATGCTTTATCTATTATTCATTTAAAGCACAAATGCACTCAACACCGCTTGATTAAAATAATATCCATCATATATGTGCATAATATTGTTTTCCAACTAGGACAGATTGCAACTATCATGTGATATTAATAGTAAAACAAGCATTTGATTTATAGCTAAAGCGTGAGGAAACATTCTCTTTTATTCTTTGACGATGATTAACATTCATTAAATTGACAAAATCAATTCAAACCCTTGAACAATAATCTCAATCAGAGTGCGTCGCTAATAAAGGCCTAAACATTTGATTAATGACTAAAGCATAAAGAAACACTTTCTTTCTCAAACTACAACGTGGGATCATTTACATATAGAATACCAAGGCATGATAATGTACAAACTACCCATCAATAACCAAGCACTACTAATTGTGTAGCCATTTTTTCTGTTGTAATAAATAATCACTTGTAGGAAAGAAAGAAAAATACATATGGATTTCTTTCAACGTCAAACTCCACTAAATATATACATGTACTTTTTTAATGATAAATATATAATTAGTAAATAATTCAATACTCATATTTATCAAACATATGCATGTCATCATTGGAACATAAGGCAATACGAGAGTTTTCCAGCATAAAATATAAAGAGAGGATAGTCAGGATTTATATAGGAATATAAAAACTTCAAACATAGTAATTCCATATTGTAGAACGTAGAGGATAGACCATACGCAAAGTATCTAAAGGCTCACTAACATAATAGGTAATCCTTACATTACATAATTTTAAGCATGTATAAGGAATTTTCATCAAAAAGAGCCAAATTCATTAAAAATAATTGCATGAGAATCTTCATTTAAAAAAGGCAAAACCATTTATTTGGCAAAACCGTATATGACCAAGAGAGTACCGAACATTTTTTTGTTTCAAAGGGTTGTTATAGCATGATGAAAAACTTTCATTGGATATAAGAGTGTGGTGTTAAAATATAAGACATAAGTGTGTGTACAAATTGATGAAATTATTAACCATTATCTTAAATACGAATATAAACTTGTGAGGATTTTTAAAGAAGTCTATGGAAGGGAACAAAGAGATGATAACAAACATGTGTGAGAATCATGATGTGATCAGATAAATAAGGTTGTTTATAAACACCTCTATACGATGACTTGGGTTCATATACTAAGAGTGAAAGTTTCCATCGAGAAATGAATTTAGCAAAGATAAAAAAAAGCATATTATGCAATACATATGTAGTAATGTGATGAATAAAAGACATGAACTAATGTCGCAACACATTAATTTCATAATTATTTGTGAGAAATATAATCTAATGGAAGGTTGACTAACAATCTCCTTCATCTTATTAGTGGCATTGGAGCTCTAGTGCTAGGGCGTCTCTCGTGTGACTCTAGGGTTCCTTATTGCGTGGTGGATCGTGGCCCTCCTGGCTTCGATTTTGCTCTGGTTTCGCTTGTTTTCTTTTGGGTTATCTTGTTCTTTTCTTTTTGTTTACTACTTTTGAGGTTTTATCTGGTTTTTTGTTTTGGGGGATGACGATCCCGTCGTCATCTCACCCTGATTCCTCCTCTCTTTTGGAAGGGAAATCTTGGTCTTTTAAAGATGTTGTCATTGGTTCTTTGTCTACTTCACAAAAACTAAACTTTGTGCAACCGACTTTTAAGGGATGTCCGACTTTAATCTTTGAAAATTCTATGGTAGAACAACTTGCTGCTCCTTTCTCTTTAACTTTTGTATGGCTTCTATATTTGGTTGGCTTTTACAGACATACCAAGCGATAGCGTCCGTTTCTAGACCTTCAGTTACGAGGGTTGGCTGAGCTGGATGTTTCTAAGAAACATCCTAATGAAATTTGGATTGGATCAAAAAATAAGGGATACTTTCAAAAGATTGATTTTGAAAACTTACCTATGTTTTGTTCTTATTGTAAAATGCATGGACATGCTATTAATGAATGCTATAGGAAGCACCCTCATTTGCATCCAGAAAAAAATTCTGTGAAGAAGCCAAAGGAGGTAGGTGGTAATGACAAGGAAAATACTCTGTTCACTGAACCTTTGTTGAATGTGCAGGATAACCGGTTGGTTGATGAGAAACATTCTATTGTTGATTTAAATGATGTTTCTAATGTACAAAATTGTTTGCAGGTCACGAAAGTTGTGTTATTAAACAATGTCTCTAATGATTGTGAGGAAAATTTGGATCATGCTGTTTCTAATTCTAAAACTATTCCTTCTTGCATTATTATTAATGATAATCTGGATCCTATTGCTATTTCTAATGCTCCTCATTTGCAGGATTCCGATAAGGATACTAATGTGAATAATCAAATGGTGGTTAGTGAAGGTGCCAAATGTGTTTTGAAATTAGAGGATGGAGAAATTGCCTATGGGAACCTATGTATTATCCTGGCTTCTTCTTTGAAAAATCGTGCTATGAGTTTTACGGATAATTGGGAAGAGGATGGTAAGTTCATGGAGGACGATTGTCCTAATGTTTGTTAGTCCCCTTCAAATACTCTCTACAATAGCGATAGTTTATCTGATAAAGAGGATTTAAATTGTAATGCTAAATGTTATACTAAGGATGACTTAGATACTAGTTTTATTAAAATTTAAAATAAAAGAGGGAGAAAACCTAAGCCTATTACTTTGCAACCGGCTAGAACACTCCTAGAAATCCTCGCTCAAAGACTTCTCTTTAATTTGCTTTATGTTTAGGATAATTATTTGGAATGTTCGGGGCATTGGTTTCCCTTCCCCTAGAATTCGCGTTAAAAATTTATATCGTATCTATAAGATTTCTATTCTTATTTTACTTAAACCTTTAATTATTGTTTCCTGTTTAATGGATACCTCTCGATTTTTGGGTTTTGATTCTGCTATTTCTAATGTGTCTAACAAAATTTGGGTTTTTTGAAAAAATCCTATTAAAATTGATGTTATTGGCGATTTCAATCAAGTCATGCACTGCAATATTGAGGCTTTTAATTTTCATTGCTATGCATCTTTTGTGTATCCTGCTTCTTCTCTTTGTAATAGAAGAGTTTTATGGGATCAGATTATGAATTTCCATAGTACTTGTAACCTGCCTTGGTTGGTTGGTGGTGATTTTAATGCCATATCTTCTGCCTCTGAAAGAATTGGTGGTTCTCCCCCTTCTTATCTTTCTATGGCTGATTTTAATAATATGATTTTATCCTGTAATTTAATTGATATTGGTTTTCTGGTAACAATTTCACATGGAATAGGGGTCACATATGGCAAAGACTTGACCGTGTGCTTTTTAATGATTCTTGGATCAACTCTTTTAATGCTACTAATGTCCAACATCTTAGTAGAACGTTGTCTGGCCACTCTCCCCTCCTTATTACTATTAAGAATAGCAATTTTAATTCCCATGGTCAGTTTAGATTTCATAACATGTGGTTGCTTAATGACTCCTTTTTTCTTATTGTTCATGATAATTTGCATGCTCCTCTTCACCCGGATAATTTGATTTTTGGTATGAATAGACTTTGGCTCAAACTCAAAAGGTTGAAGCAAGTGCTAAATTGGTGGAATCACAATATTTTTTAAAAACATTTTTTCTAATATTCATCATGCTGAAGATTGTGTGAATTCCTTTAAAAATTTATGTCAGAATGACCCTAATGATGTTAACTTTTCCCTATTAAAACAATCAAAAATTGATCTCTTTAAATTCCAAGCTTAGGAAGAGGTTTTTTGCAAGCAGAAAGCTGTTGCTAAACATCTGGCTGAGGGGGATAGCAATACCAAATATTTTCATGCTCTTGTTAAGAGGAAAAAGATTTAGAATAGTATCAATAACATCTAAAGGGAAGATGGCTCCTTTACTTCTAACCGTGTTGATATTGCTAATCAAGCTGTGCTCCATTTTCAAAATCATTTTAACAGATTTTACTCCTCAAATTCTTGACCATTCTTTTACGCCCAAAATTCTCTTTCAAGAGGATAATGTGAGTATATCAAGACCCCCTTCTCTTGAGGAGATGAAAGAATCTTTAATGGGCATGAATAGTAATTCTGTTGCTGGCTCTAATGGTTTCACTACTATGTTTTTTCAAAAATACTAGAATATTATTCACCATTATATTTTTGCTGTTGTTTTGGACTTTTTTGCTGGTAGTCATATACCTAAATTTTTTATATCTACTTCTTTAGTTCTTATTCCTAAACACAATTCGGTTCAAACTTGGGATGATTTTAGGCCTATAAGTTTATGTACCTTTTTTATTAAACTAGTTTCTAAAATTAATAACCATCTTGCTTTGTTGCTTCCTAAAATTATTTCTCCCTATCATATGGGGTTTGTGAAAGGTAGGGCTATCACTGAGAATATTCTTTTAGCTCATGAATTATGTCAAGATCTTGATATCAGGGTTAGAGGAGGAAATGTGATTCTGAAACTGGATATTGCTAAAGCCTACAATAATATATATTGGCCCTTGTTAGGAAAGTTGCTATTTGCATGTTTTACATTCTTGCAACTTGTATAGTTTTGATTATTCCAAATATTATTGTTTTATGTGTTGTTATCTCCTAACATTTTTTGGAAGATTTGTTTTTGCTCTTGTGTGTACTAATATTTCAGGAAAATCGAACTCCAGACTATGAAGACTTCAAATCAAATTCGGCATGAGATACTTTGAGAATTTGAAGCTTGTACTTTTTATTTGAATTAAATTTGAAAGGGAGTGATTGTATTTTGAGTGAATAAAAACATACACACACATAAGGAGATCATATAAAATTTATACTGATCGTACAGGATGATTTCCAGTTCGTACTAGACGATCAGACAGTTATCTCCTATAGAGCATATGGAACGAATAGGAACTTGCTCGAAAATTTTTTCTAAGTCCTATTCGTCCAGGACGAAATAAAATATCATACAGGACGATTGGTTCACTGGAAAATTTTCGTCCAGACGAATTTATATTATCGTCCGTGGCGACTGGTCCTCTGGAAAAATGTCGTACAGACGAAATTAATAATCGTCCAGGACGATCGGGTCTCTAGAAAATTTTCGTCCAGATGAAATTAAATTATCGTCCGTGGCGATTGGTCCTCTGGAAAATTTTCGTCCAGACGAAGTAAGGAATCGTCCAGGACGATCGGTCCTCTGTAAAAATTTCATCCAGACGAATAAATTTTCGTCCAAACGATAAACCGACTTAGAACAGTTTTCAGCAGTTTCTAGAACCGACCTTATAATAACCGTTCGTACTGGACGAACCTAGTTCGTACAGGACGATCAGCTGTACGAAGACATTTCGTACACATATTCAAATAGGGTCGTTTCAGATCGTTTAAGTAAAATCGTCCAGGATGATCCACGATCGTACAGGATGATCCACTGCGTACAGAATTGAATACTTGCAGTTTTTGGGCGGTTTTTCTTGTCTTTTGTATAAATAGTCCAAATTAGACTGCCACCCAATCTTTTTGTCATTTGATCTTCGTGCCTCTTGAGAGAATAGCCAAGGAGAGAAGTGAAGAGAGCATTCAAGGGAACATTCCTACCACAGAAGCAAGAAGGCTTCACTTGGATTTCAAAAGTAAGAGTCTCTACTTGTGAATTTGGATTACTTCACTCTTTTCTTTCTTCCTTCTAGATTCTTGTGAGAAGATCTGTCAAGGAGATCCGGTTCTCTACCGACACTTGGAGAGTGTAAACAGCCGAAGGGTTCTTTGCCCACACTAGGAGAGTGTGAAAGGACGAAGGGTTCTCTGCCCACACTAGGAGAGTGTGAAAGGACGAAGGGTTCTCTGCCCACACTAGGAGAGTGTGAAAGGACGAAGGGTTCTCTGCCCACACTAGGAGAGTGTGAAAGGACGAAGGGTTCTCTGCCCACACTAGGAGAGTGTGAAAGGACGAAGGGTTCTCTGCCCACACTAGGAGAGTGTGAAAGGACGAAGGGTTCTCTGCCCACACTAGGAGAGTGTGAAAGGACGAAGGGTTCTCTGCCCACACTAGGAGAGTGTGAAAGGAAGAAGGTTCTCTGCCTACACTTGGAGAGTGTGAACAGACGAGGGTTCTCTGCCCACACTAGGAGAGTGTGAAAGGAAGGAC